>NC_142521.1:19717500-19857500 GCF_964205215.1 Stylophora pistillata | reverse complement strand
ATTGATCACCGTGTGGTGTTTCATCGGTGGTAAGGTAGTTCCGAATGAAACATTAGACCTTCTTACGGAAGTGAGCTGAGCTTTTGCATGGGCAGAGTGTAGAGGCTCACTGAATCTTCTATTCGTCACCAAATCCTCACGCGTGTTAGTTTCCTCTGCTGCTTCATTGCCATCCTCTTTAATGCTTTCTAGTACGATCATAAGCCTGCTTTGCTTAAGGCGTGACTCGTGGCCAGACATGCTCCTTGTAGCCCGTTTTCCTTGAAGATCAAGGGCCATCTCAGTTGAGCTGATCTCCATCATCGTACGGTTAAATGTGCTTGATAGAGAATCGGATCCTTCATGCACCATGCATTCTCCAAGGCTGCATTCGGCTTTGGTCAGCTGATTCATCCCCTCTCCTGATCAAGTCCCATTTATATATTCGCAAGCACAACCGTGTGCGCTCCGCTCAATTGCTCAGTGAAGCTGTAAATCAGGAACGTGCCCACGAAGATGGAATAGCTGATTCACCTTAAACTGAACTTGGCCTATGATATTCGGCGCACAGTTATATGCAAAATCATGCCTTCATGTTCCTACGTCAGCGCAGTCACGTTGGACGACTTGCACTTGTCACAATCATCTCAACGTTTACCTTAATGTTCCCAGAGTTCTGCCAGAAGGTTCCTTGGATGAGTATCGCGCTCAATACTTAGTTTTTGAGTGAAGATATATCTCATTTTCTCGTTTCCAGGGGATATTTTTCAGCTCATTGCTTCGAATTCGTGTTCTTGAAACTCGATAACAACTAATCCAGCGGGTTCTGGTCTTTTCTACTGCATCTAAATGCGCTTGCACACCGCATGGCCTGCTAAGATGCACCACCTGTCCTTTCCCAACTTTTGTCTACTTGTGTTTTTATATCGTTCTGTTTGGCGAATATTCCAGCCAAAGGTAGTTAATCAATTTACTTCCAATAAAATAATAATTTCGAAATAAACCGTGTTTGTTTGGTAAACACATGTGGCGTTATATTCGATCGGAAAAAAAGACAGGGTTATTAATTATTCCTTTCGCCGTAAAAGGAGTTGACAGCAATAATCCCAGGTGGCCCAAGCTCTGTCACAGGCTCTTCCACAGTGAATAATTAAAGATTTTGTATAGAGGGAGGACCCGTTGAGAGAGATTTGACTAGGGTCCAGGTTGACCGCGCATTAACGGTCTATCAGCTGCACAAGAAGTTCCTTCCACACATTAGAAGAATTCTTAAAAGCCGTTAATTTGAAATTGTCGCTGGATTGGTTGCTCGACAAACCATCTTTTGTGGGATTTTTCTCGGTGAACTTAAAGGGCAACTATTTGGCTTTCGTTCTACCAAGTTTTGACTCGAGGGAAAGTATTTAAGTGTTGTTTTCGATCGATTTTGGCGAGCATGTGTCAACAGAAGTTTCCGACCTTCCCGTATTTTGTGCACGGGTGATTTAGGGCGTCCAGCTAAAACACATCAACACGGCCTCAAATCGCGAGGAGAACAACACAGACTACTCTCTATGAAGGTAAGACTTTATTTCTTTGATTATTTCACACAAGTTTACATTTACGGAGCTCAAAAGCAAGTCCAACTAAACCACAATACAAACTCTTTAATTATTCACTGTGAAAGAGCCTGTGACAGAGCTTGGGCCACCTGTGCAATAATATGATCTTCTCCGCAAGATGGCGCCGTTTTAATTATTTGTTCAGCTGATGGCTCGGTGCCTTTAAGTCTGCGTCTTTTGTCCGCACTTGGTTTGACAGAAAAAAACATGATCAGGAAACTTCAACTTAAAGTCAAAACACAAAAGATTGTAAATGGAAAATACATTGTATTGAAACTATCTTAGGCATATTTATGATAATTTTACTTAGTCGGTGATGATGAGTAATAGGCCATACTCTGTTGTAACTTACACTGTAACTGGATATGGAATGAGGCTTCAAAAGTTGCAATGGAACTAACCGTTCTTGATGGGAATCGGGGGCAAAATTAGTAATTGCAAGCATGAATATAACACCATTTAGTAGTACTCATGTATGAAAAGCGAGCATCTGTGTGTAAGGTGTTAAGCAAACGGCATAACGATTCATACAAAATCGTAATATCACTCTTAGTGATATTGTAATTGAAATACGGACCTCAACCCCGGTAATACGTATACGCAGTGTACGGAATGAATAAAGGATTTTTTATATTCATTTGTGTGTCGAGAGGGTTCATACACAAGGTGCAGTTAAATTTCCATTGCCTTTAAAAGAAAAACGATTAATAATGGCAGTTGAACTGAGTGGAGTGCAATTTGGTCTGAAATCATACGCGTGATTTCAAATCAAACGATCGCGCACAAGCATTGCGCAGAATGCTGCGACACGTCCGCGTAATGCTGCTTGGTAGGGCCATTTCCTTCATTGCAAGTCTAGACTATGGCTGAGAAACTTATTTCTTGGCGCTTGTGTGTCGAAAGATGTTCGGGAAAGATTTTCAAAGCCATATCGAGGTTTTTCCAATTGTATGTGCGGCTAAGGGTGAATTTCTTTACGTCTGGAATCTGGAGACAAATCCCTGTCTGTGGAAAGAAGATGAGTATTTTTGAGATCTGAGGTGGCCTCTATTTCCAGACCATTTGCTATTTCCTATGTGTCTTTTGCCTTGATTTTATACTTGACTTGACTGGTCATTGATTTCAGCGATGGCAGTATTGTAACCTTCCCGTTTTTAAATTCGCCCGACATCAGTGCCGAGACTTTTCACAGTCCACTTTCCACGAACTAATAGCGGACGACAACCCCTGATAAACAACGCCTGTCTCGCCCGACTAAATATGTGTCTTCCTCTCAAAATGAACCACGACCTTTACCTGAACTTATCAACCTAAAACTAATTGTAGGATAAACGTTGGTTTCTTTAATTTTTACGCGTTCCATGTCATTTTCACGTGGTCACACGTCATTGTAAGAACTATTATAATTTCTGTCAGTACCTCAACGGTCTCCCTTACAAATGCATGACGCTTTTATAAGTCATGTTATACACTTAATTTTTAAATATTTCGTGGCGTGCCTGAGAAAGTTATCATCTTGTTGTTGTGGCCAGACCAACGAAGAGAGAAAATTCAGGTTCTGTTTTCTTAACACAAAGCTACACTAAAAAATGTAACCGTTGAGAAGCATCGTATGTAAATAAGTGATGGAAGACTCCTGTTTCTTTCCAGCATCTGCTCTAATTAATTTAGTGTTGTGCGTCTATTAATGCTGGGAGGACGCGGCTCTTAGCTTATTTAGTCTTCCTAAAAGTGGCAGATGCTCGGAAGTTTTAGATGTGGTAAATTTTCTGTTAGACTGCCTTAAAGAAAATCTGATATCTTTTCGTTAGTTCCATAAACACTAGCTGGGCAAGTCAAATCTAGGATTCGTTTTATGCGGTAATTACTGCAGGCATGATATATTGTGTCGAGGAAACGACTGAAAGTTCTAACGCTGATAAAATATACTCTGCAAAAACCAATCCCTTTTCCGTACTTGAAGAAAAAAGGGATCACATCCAACCATCGAGATTCTTCACAGAATCCATGAGCAGTTACACAAAATAACACTTTCCTACCACAATAATTAGTTCGATTCTTTCATTTCATTTTCAGTTCATAGTGCGTTTTCTAAAAATACCTTGACGCTGAACTTCATCTGCTGTTTAAACGTAACAGTTCTTAATTTAAATTTAGGATATCTGTCTTTTGTCCTTTCAGACACCTGTCCGGAAATCAAAAAGGGAAAGGGAGCTCGGTTTCAAAGGTATTTCAACTGTTAATAAATAGAAGATCTTTGTGAAAATGCATCACATTTTAAGTTAGTTTTCGACAGATTTATACGTTGTGTGACTGTATTACAAAACATTAAAAATAACTGTCATTTGACTAAGAAAATTGCATTTGTAATATTTTGACCACGTTTGCAGACGGATGCAGTGCTTCTTTCACAGACATCGTTAAGTCTCTTGAATATTTTTCTTCTTTTCTATTTTTCCTTTTTTCTTTGGGGGAGGAGGGAGGGGGGTAAAGTTTAAAATATTTGCGAGACAAGAGCAAAAGCTGAATGTTATATGGTCAGTTGGCTCCCACGTTGCAGTGCAACGGATTGTCTTAACACCCAACTCCAAATTTGCTACATTTTACCGTTAGCTTCTTCAAAAGTCATTACCAAAACTTCTTGGTTCTGTTTTGTCAAAAATGAAATTATTTAAAATATATTTATCACCTAAGCATTGATGTCTGAAACTTCTTCATTGACTTTGTTCATCTTTTGGCTTGTCTTGTCAATTCTTATTTTGATTGTGAAAACAAGAAAGGATACTCCTCCTTTTACTAATGCTTTGATAAATCAATGTAGAGTTCTGATTCACTGAACTAACGCATTAAAAATGAGTTATGCCGTAAAACCGCAAAGCTTTAGGTCATCCCTTGAAATCTTATTTCTGCGAAGTTGCTTTCACATCAATCAAACAATCTCCTCCTGTAGATGATTTCTTTTTACTTTCTGCCTGAAAGTGCATTATTATTGATAGTAAAAATTTTGTTTTTGGTGCCTCCTGGGAATAGGAGGATAAAGGAGAACTTTTCTGACTCACATATTCACCGCGCGAAGCTATAAAACTTGTAAAGCTATCTTTCGGTGGACTATGGGATTCTTTTTTTATATATATATTAAAGCTCCTCTAACGTATGATTAAGAGTACTTTTAACAAAATTTAACAGAAAGAGGAAAAAAATGTTTTTTTCTCCTGCTGATTTGTTGTGTTACACGACACAGCCATAAATATTGAGTGAAATTATAAAACAAAATATCAAAAAGGCAAGGAAAACTAAGGAAGTACGAAAATAACAGCGAATCGACTGAAGAAACCTTACGATGCACTTTCGAGCACCAAGAGACACAGGTCGACACTTTAATAGGATGCAATAGAATAGTGCAAGTTGAACGCTGCAAATTCTGATTCATCAGTATCTCTAGACAAAACGAGTTTCTTGGACATGTATCAAAGTGAAATTCATTTATTTATTTTTAACTACCAAGCAGAATAGCTGTTCAGTGTTCCATCACTCAGGGTTGTTAAGACTTGATCTGACCTGAAAAAATCTCTTCCAGCGTTGGTTGCGAACGTACGCAATCGTAACTGTCTCGTAAAGGTTGTTGAGGGAAAAAGTCTGGAAAAAATGCTTTAGCTGTTGTGATGTTTTTCTTATGCAAATTGGTCACCATGTGGTGTTTTTTTCAGTGGTAAGGTAGTTCCGGGGTAAACATTAGAGCTTCTTACGGAAGTGAGCTGAGCTTTTGCATGGGAAAAGTGTAGAGGCTCACTGGATCTTCTATTCGTCGCCAAATCCTCACGTGTGTAAGTGTTCTCTGCTGCTTCATTGCCATCTTCTTTGATGCTTTCTTGTACGATCATAAGCCTGCTTCGCTTAGGACGTGACTCGTGGCCAGACATGCTCCTTGTAGCCCGTTTTCCTTGAAGATCAAGGGCCATCTCAGTTAAGCTGATCTTCATCATCTTACGTTTAAATGTGCTTGATAGAGAATCGGATCCTTCATGCACCATGCATACTCCAAGGCTGCATTCGGCTTTAGTCAGTTGATTCATCACTTCTCTTGATCAAGTCCCGTTTATATATTCGCTAGCACAACTGTGTGCGCTCCGCTGAACTGCTGAAGCTGTAAATCAGGAACGTGCCCACGAAGATGGAATAGCTGACTCACCTTGAACTGAACTTAGCCCATGATATTCGGCGCACAGTTATATGCAAAATCATGCCTTTATGTTCTTACGTCAGCGCAGTCACGTTAGACGACTTGCACTTGTCACAATCATCTGAACGTTTACTTTAATGTTCCTAGAGATCTGCCAGAAGGTCCATTGGATGAGAATCGCGCTCAATACTTAGTTTTGAGTAAAGAAATATCCCTCGTTACCGAGGAGATTTTTTAGTTCATTGCTTTGAATGCGTGTTCTTGAAACTTGATAACGACTAATCCAACGGGTTCTGGTCTTTTCTATTACAATTGAATGCACTTGCACACCGCGTGGCCTGTTTTCTCCTTGGCATTTTATGTAGTTCTGTTTGGCGAATATTCCAGCCAAAGGTAGTGCATCAAATTTCATTCCGTGATAAAATAACAATTTCAAAAGAAAACGTATTTGTTTTGTAAATACGTGTGGCGTTTTATTCGAGCGGAAAAAAGACAGGGTTCTTAATTATTCCTTTCGCCTCAAAAGGACTTGACAGCAATAATATGATTTTCTCAGCAAGGTGGCGCGTTAATTGTTTGTCCAGCTGATAACTCGGTACCTTTAAGTCTGGTCTCTTTTGTCCGTACGTGGCTTGACAAAAACAAATTGATCAGGAAACTTCAACTTTAAGTCAAAATACAAAATATTTCAAACGTAGAATAAAAGAGAAATCATACATTGTTTTACAGTGAAACGAACACAACCGGGGCCACCCAACGTTTTTTAGCCAATTACAAGACAAGTACGGAACAAAAGAATGGGAGTTCGTTCACCAGCGGTCAAATTAAACTGCTCTTTTGACTGGAGTCGATGTGAAGACATGCGAAAGCTTCTAGTTTTTTTACGGTGAAATAAATATGTTGTTTATTTCGTTTACGGTAAAAGCGAATAAATATTTACCTAATAGCGGCCGGCAATTTTGAAGACGGAACAGCCTCAACGTACGTAAGTAAAGAATAATGCTGGGTAAACCAATGAAATTTATTTTTCGAAACACGGTCTGGAATGTCGGAGACAAGAACTTGTATAATTTACCGAGTATTGCTGCAGGGAATTTTGAAGACTGAACGAACTCAACGTAAATTTACCAAATTACGGCTGAGTAAACTTTTATAACAAAAATTTTTCGAAATAGGGTATGGAGTTTTGAAGAAGAAAGCTTGTATAACTTACCGAATTTTGGGGCCGGGAAGTTTGAAGACTTTTTAAAGAAATTTACTAAATTACGAACGAGTTAACTTATAAAATATACATTCCGAAACACGGTCTGGAATGTCGAGGATGAAAGCTTATGTAATTTACGGAATAATGCGGCTGGGAATATTGAAGACCAAACGGACTCAATACCAATGTATTTGCGGAATTGACACGGCCTGAGATTTTGAAGACGAAACGGTTTTACCTCAAATCAGTAAATGTTTGAAATACTTCCCGACTTTCAAACTACAACGCAAACGGAATCAACCACCGGTAATACATACTAAAACTAAATTTGAAATTTTCTTTGTCCTCGTGATTGGTTACTAACATTCCCGGTAAAATTGTAGATACCCATTTTGAAACTCGATTTTTTAAAATTGTTTATTTCATCTTTAATTGTAGATACGGCCGTTTTTCAATGATATTTTAAATATATACTTGTGTTGAGCCGGTTTCGCCTTGAGGTTTAGCCGGCCGTAATTTGATATATTTATTTACATCGAGCCCGTTTCGTGCTCAAAATTCGCGGCCGCAATATTCAATAAATTACATAAGCTCTCGCCTTCGGCATTCCAGGCCGTGTTTCGGAAAATATATTGTATAAAGTGAGTCGGCCGCAATTTGGTAAATTTAACTTTAGTCAGTTTAGTCTTCGAAATTACCGGCCGCCATTCGGTAAATATTTATTCACCTTTACCGTAATAGAAATGAAAAATATTATATTTTTTTTGCTTTAAAAAAACTATAAGCTTTCGCATACCTTCACATCTGATCTAGTCAAACGAACAGTGAAATTTTACCCTTATGGTGATTGATCCGCTGATGAACGAACTTCAATTTTTTTTGTTCTAAACTCGTCTTGTGATTGGCTAAAAAACGTTGGGTGGCCCCGATTGAGTTCTTGTCACTGTAAAACTGTCTTTGGCCTGATTTATGATGATTTTTCTTACTTGGTAATGACGAGTGTAATAAGACGAGAGACAACGAGAGACAAGGATAAAACTAGACCGTTTTACTTAGAGAAATATACATGTTAACAATCGCTTCGAATATTTAAGTAGGTCCCTAGTAAACGCACATACTGCAATGTAATGCATCTTATTATAACAATGATTCATAAACTCAAGGCCATACTCTGCTGTAACTTACACTGTAACTGGATATGGATTGAGGCTTTAAAAAATTGCGATGGGACTAACCGTCATTGATAGGAATCAGGAGCAAAATCAGTAATTGCAAGCATGAATATAACACTAGTTAGTTGTACTCACCTATGAAAATTGAGCATCTGTGTGCAAGGTGTTAAGCAAAACGGCATAACGTTTTATCAAAAACGTAATAGGGACCTTAAGAAACCACGACGGCGACGCCAAAGAAGACTTCAATTAAAAAATGAATTTCTACTCTTAGTTAGAGTTTAAAAAATGGCTGCAGGAGCTTACTCTCTCATACAGCGCCACAGCTCAACTTCAACATGACGTACAAGGTAGCCGTTGAGTTCCAAATGGAAATTAAAATAATTTGCCGTCGCGGTTTTGGTTCGTAGACGACGCAAGTTTTGACGATTTCACGGCTAAGGAAGGCTAAGAAATGTACAAAGTTTCAAAACGCACATGCTGAGCTACTGTTCTGCCAATTAGATCTCTTGTTTTTCCACGTCCTCGTTGCCGTCGCCGTCGCCGTCGTGGTTTCTTAAGGTCACTAATATCACTCTTAGTGAGACTGTAATTGAAATACGGACTTGACCCACGGTAATACACAGTATACAGAATGGATAAAGGATTTTTGATGTTCATTTGTGTGCCGGGAGGGTCTACGTGCTAGGTGTAGTTAAAAGGTAATACTGCCATGATCACCGTCACGAAAATAGAACAAGGATCTACAGTATCTAGGTGAAAAAACAACCCTTGTTCTATAATACAATCGAAAAGAAAGTGTAGTAGGTGTAGAAGCTGTAGTTTGGTGCCATATGGTGTCGTAGGTGTTGTATGGTAGAGAAGGTGTAGCAGTTGTAGTAAATCATCTACTACAACTAATTACACCAAACTACACCAAACCACACCAAACCACACCAAACTACACCAAAGTACGCCAAACTACACCAATCTACACCAAACTACACCTACTACACCAAACTACACCAAACTACACCAAACTACACCAAGCTACACCAAACTACACCAAACAACACCAAATTAAAATCGTGCCTTGCAAACTTCTGGAAAGCAACTTGGTTAAAAAATCTTAACTTTCTAGTCGGGCTGAAATTTCCGATATGGACTGGGAGACAAAAACTACCATAGAGCGGAGCCAGAAGAGTAACCCGCTAACCAGAAATCGTAACAGTCAGCGGTTTGAACAGCGGGCGTGTAAATTTTGGTATTCAATATGACAAATGCTCTTAGTTCTGCAGATTTCACGAAGAATAGATCGAAAAGAAGGAAAAGTTCTTACATTCAAGTTTAAGAATGGTGAGTTGCAGACGAAATAAAGGAAAGGTAAATATGACACTTGTTTGAAGTGAGTAGCATATAAAATTTTAACCGTACACCAAGAAATGCCACCTTACAAATTGAAAAGGCAAGGTGTTAAGGGATGTTTTTGGCGATAAAACGTTTGCTTTGCGAGTTAAACCTCTCATCTTTTGGATTTGATGATGGGGAACCGAAATCGGTGCAACCGTTTCCTCGTGGCAGACTAAGAAACCATGAAGTTAAACCCTATTTTAAGGGATAAGAGTAAAAGGAAAGTGTTGCTATTGTAGGAGGTTATTGGAATGAAAACGCACCGTCTAAACCAGTTTTTTCTCACTTTTCTTTCGATTGAAATACGATTCGAACTTGACTCTATCTCTTTTGATGATGAGCAAAGTTGAGTTTCGAGCAGTAATGGCACAAAATGCAAACTACAGATCTAAAATATTTAGTCATGTTTAGCCTGTCAGGAAAAAGGTTTTCTTTGCGTGTAAGATAAGAAGACATAAAATAGAACATTTTGATTCTCCCATCTCAACACAATGCTAAAGAGAAGCAAAACGATCACTTTGCTCATGAATGTGCTATAAATGGCTCTTTTTTGGCTCTCTCCGGCATTTGCTCCCATCAAATCAGATTTCTTTTAGAATCGCATCACTAAATAAAATCTCGCATTCTGATTGGTTAACGAAGCGAGGTAGTTAGTGTGGATTTGCGAGTTGAAAACGAGGCTAAGTGATATTGTTTTGCATCTACGTGGACGTCACAGCTATCGTCAAATTGTAACACCACGACTTCAAGAGATTTTTTCTACAATGTCATTTTGTGATGAAAGCCATTGTCGCCTTTTGAAGAGCCAAAAACAAACAAATGCGATTTTTGAAAGTGAGCGGGAGGTTCTTCTCGACTTTGAAATGGCTTTTTGGAGCGCGCGCTAGGATCAAAACAAACAATATCATTGCTGTTGTCCTTTTTTTTCTTATTTTTACTCTCTTATGCGATTCAAGGAAAATCCGTTACCTGAGTCGGGAATAGGCCTTTTGCAGTTAGAGATCACGTGTTTAGATACCGCATAACAACAACATACTGGAGAGCAAGCACTCCACTGATCTCAGAAAAAATAGAGATCACAGAGGTCTGCATTCAAACAAAGAATACAGCGGATAACAAGTTAAAGGGTATCCCAATTCGAGAAATCTTGTAAGTTTTAATCAACAGCTTTCTTGGAGTGTATCAGCGAAAAACGAATTTTGGTGTGATTTTGCTGCTGATACACTCTGGGGAAGCTGTTGATTACTTCTTACTGGATTTCTCGAATTGGGATACCTTTTGACCTGTTATCCGCTGTATTCTTTGTTTAAATGCAGACCTCTGTGACCTCTATACTGTCTGAGATCACTGGAGTGCTTGCTCTCCAGTATGGCGTTGCTATGCGGTATCTAAGCACGTGATCTCTAGCTGCAAAAGGCCTATTTCGCGTTAAATTGCTCTTGAAAGCCGATATCTTACGAATCGCTTCGCGGTTCATGCGATATCGGTTTCCGCGTGCAGTATAAAGCGGAATTCCCTTGTCAGGTAATGAATTTTCCTATATCATTAATGCTGCGGGAACCGACGTAGAGCTGAACTACTCTAAAGAATACCTGATGTTTTTTCATACGTTTCCGCCTGCCATCCGAAAACACTCAGTCGAGCCAAACTCTTTGGCTCATTTATCATCTTAATCGCTGCAGGTCTGATGTATTGTGTGGCACAAACGACGCAAGGTTTTAAGCTGATAATACGTATTTTCGCTAAGTAACCCATTTATCGAATGTTTAGGAAGGCCCTAAGAAAAATAGTGCAACAGAAATTATTAGCTAACAAAATAACCCCTATGCTGCCGCGTGCTATCAATGCTATATTCCTTTTTTCATTTGCAATTTCTTTTTTCATTGAAACTTTTCTTCTCACTTTTTTCCTTAAGCTCTTCACCACCTGCTGTTTAAGCGTGCAGCATACTGTTCATAATTTGAATTTTAGGATGTCAGTCTTTCGTTTCTCTCAGACAAATGAAAATCAGATAGGGTAGAGGGGCAGGGAGGGGGGTGGTCACTAAGCCTCTAAATAACCGTCAGCCTGATATTAAGTTTAGATTTAGATTCTCAGTGATAACCGATATTTGTTATTTGCCGTCTCAAATTCCATATAAAATAACTTTTTCCGTGAAAAAATTACGGTTGGTTATTTAAATAGAGTTTAGCAGTTGTTAAATTATAAAAAGCGCGCTCTACACTATCTTGAATTTAGCTGAAACTTTTATCTGAACATTTATTCTCATGAACAGTGTCAAGAGGGCCGAAAGCTAACAGTGGAAGAACATTTAACCCTCTTATACAGAGAATACGTAAGGCCTACAACTTGCATAATACCACAGTTTTCGTTAAATCTCGTGAAACTGTGAGTAATCGGCCCTACATCTTTGGCCACGAAAAAAGTTAATCGTTGCTCCTTTTCGTTCCGGAAAAGTGTAATGCTTCAAGCGTTAGCTTCCCAGAATTCATTGTGGCTGGTTTATTGACCTTCATCCCATTTCCGGGATAGTAAAATAAGTGTTTTCTCTCTCTGCGCTGCACTATTTCCTGATATGTGCAGGCTCATAGGATGCAGTTATATAGGAACGTTTCCCCAGGGGCTGTTTTTGAAGAGATTTGTTTTAGCCTTTATGTCGATCAATATGTCAGGCGAAAGCCTAAACATAAGCCAGCAAAAAATGGAGAAATTCCCGGGAAAATCAAAGTAAGAAGATAAAAATCTATTCTTGACAATTGTTGTGTGACGATGTCCCATCGTCGCGATGACTCAATTAAAACCCAATTTCGGTATGAAAAGAACGATGAGTCGAACAAAAATTGCAAACCTTAATCCAAAGTTATTTGGCTTGGAGAGCGCAATTCGATTGAGCGCCGAATAAACCAAGAGTACAAACAACTCATCGAAACAATGGAATATATCTCTAAGAAACAGCGAGAATAAGCAAGCTGTTTGAAAAATGGGAGGCACGAAGCGTCGATTGGTTTAAGTTTGAAAACGATTGGCTGAGAAGATGAGCCGTGTTTTTTGAACTAATCACAGGGTAAAATAATTTAATCCCGGCTTAATTTCGACTCTCCATTTAAATTACCTCAACTAGAATTTTACATGCTATAGAAATGAAGCAGGAAACCTCAGCTTTAAACCACACTCTGCTCACTTTCCCATTCCAAACAAAGAATCACCAATTCTAGTTTTTATTGTTCTCTACACCATGATCTTTATTTTATGCGGATAATTTTACTGAGTCACGTGTACGTATCGTATGGCATGTTCTAAAGCGCGATTGCCGTTATCAATACACTTTTCAATCAGATTCTCAAAATATTAAATTCAAATAAAGCTATACAAATTTTAATTTGCTCAGTTTATCTAAACATTCAAAACTTTATCGTTTCTAGGAAACATCTGAAGGTATCTAGATTGTAAAACCACAAATCAGAACAGTTTTTTAGTGTCTCATTACTAAAGGTCGTTATATTAGGACTTAATCTGACCTGAGAAAATCTGTTCCAAGGTTGTGTGCGGATGCAAGCAATCGTAACTGTCTGGTAAAGGTTGTTGAGGAAAGAAGTCGGGAAAAAATGCCCTAGCTGCTGTGATATCTTTCTTGTGGAAGGTTTTCGTGTTGTGCTTTTTCAACAATAAGCGAGATCCAGAAGAATCATATGCTTTTGTATGGGCAGAATAAAGAGGCTCGCTATGTCTTCTCTTCTTCTCCAGGTCTTTAGACTGGAAAGTTTTCTCTGCTGCACCATAATCTTCTTTGCTACCAAACAGGTATCTTGTAGCCTGCTTTCCTTGAAGATCAGGCTCCAAATCTGTTGATTTAATCTCCATCCTAGTATTTTTTAATGCGCTTGGTAGAGAAGTGGATCTTTTAGCCACCCTGCATACTCCGTGGCCGCACTCACCCTCGGTTGACTGGTTCATTGCTCCTCTTGGCTAAGCGATAGGAATTGCTCAAAGGCCCTCAAATCCGATATGTCTTCGCCTTGATGCAGTTCCTGTATATATGCTCGCTTTACGACAAAGCACGCTGCGAACACAGCAACTGTAAATTAAGAATGTATCTATCAAAATGAAATTCCTGAGTCGCCTAGAACTGAACCTTGATGTTCGGTGCACAGTTATATTTACAACCATGGCTTTGTTCGTCGTTATGTTGTTACGTCAGCGTGGTCACGTTGCAGTACTTACATTCATCACACTCATATGAACATTGAGAGGAAGGCTCGATGGTTTTTGCCATGTAAGTTCATTGGTAAAAAATGGTGTTCATCGCATAGTCCTTGGATGAGGAGGTATACCATTTTTGCGTCACTATCAGCAAATTAAATTTCATACTTCAGATTCGTGTCCTTGAAACTCGATAGAAACCTTCGAAATGACTGCTCTACAAGGTTCTAGATTTTTCTACTGCTTCTGCGTATGCAAGTCCATCGTATGGCCTGCTGGGATACAACATCTGTCTTTTGCGAGAGTTTCTTATTATTATGTTTAACGAAATTTCCAGCTTAAGGTAGATGATTCATTTTCCTTCAATTCAGACTGCAATTTTAAAAGCAACCGTGTTTGTTTTATAAATAAATGCGTTTTTTTTTTATTCTAGTGGGCATAGCCCGATATTTAATTTTTTATTTTACCATAAAAGGACTTGACGGCAGTAAGACACAAAGCCGGCGCGTTAATTGTTTGTTCAGCTGATCATGATGACCAGGTGCCGCCATGTCTTAACGTGCCTTGAAATATATTTGTAACTTTATGCTTTCAGTGTTCTTTGACAAAAGTTTTATTTAAGAAAGATTTCTGATAACTTAACTTTAAATTAAAACCAAAATTGAATATGCGGAGTAAGGGAGGAAATAATTTTCTTTCTTGTGAATCTTGATCCAACTTAGAACTGTCATAAATTATATGAGCAGGTGAATATATTCAGTATTTTTTTCCTTTGAACAAATCTGAATCCATCTTTTGCATATATAAGACAAACATTGAAGCCTTAAAAAGTTGAGATAGAACACTTTCTGATTAAATCAGGGGCGAAAAGAAGCAAACAATGATAAAAACGTAGATATAATATAAATCAGTGGCACTGGTGTGACATTGAACGCGTGCGTGCAAATATATGCCATAACGACTCATAACTTTTAATATGTTAATAGGTGAGATCATAAATGAACTAACACCGACCTATAAAACGAATGTTGTGTGTGTTGTTCGGAAACTTGTGACTGAAATCAGCTTAAGGTGAAATGGAGGGAAAATGTTGTACGGCGGAATAAATCCTTTTTTCATCGTTGATATCCGGTTTTTTAGTGAGGGATAAGGTAGTGTTATTTTTAACGCTCGTGAAGAAGACTTAAGGTCGTTTGGCATACATCGGGCCTTTAATTTTTAGTTTGAATATTCCGCAATATTTGTCATTGTGCATTATCAAATTGTCGTTTTCCCGCAAAGATAATAAAGAACTTGAACTAAATAAGAAACTCATTAATAAGTGCACGATAAATAAATTTTAAATCTTATGCAGACTTTAAACTTGTGATTTTGCAATTAGAATAAGCTGCTGGTTAAAAAGCCGCACATCTTATCAAGAAAGCCGGCTTCCGGCAATTCGTAGTTAATGAGCTTTCTTCGACGTGCTCAGCCTATAGAATGCACCACTATTAACTTCCTTCATGACAGGTCTTTCCTGAGTCTGAAAATTGACTTGGAAGGACTGAATACATTTCATACATTGAGGTAAATATCAAGATAAATTAGAATACAAAGGGACATCATTTGTTTTTCATTCGTTTAATATGCAGTGCTTGGAAAATAGAAATTTAGGATTCTATGTATGAAGTCTTTCAAGTTAATTCTTTCATATTTCGGAGTAGCTAATACATGTCACATTCGGCTATAGACAATCTCTTATCTGTCAATCTATTCACATCAATACAAACAGGTGATAAATTACAACCTTCATGAGGAGTACGTGTGCATAGATCCCATTTACTGATCTATCCGAGAGTTTTTTTAAGCGATTGCTAATAACAATCAAACGCTGTCCACACGTATTTCACAAAGATGAACGATTATGTTTAGATTGTTAGATGTCCACACGTATTTCACAACGATGAACGATTATGTTTAGATCGTTAGAATGATAATTGATATTGTTTCCAATATTCAAAGCTTGCTTGCTGATGGAGTCCTAAATTCTCCGAAACACGAACGCTGCGAATCCGTCCTGAAAATACCTCCTCCATTGTCAGCTTTATTGCCCACAAGCCACTGTCAGAATTATGTCCATGTGCTGGATCTCTGGGAAAGAACTCCGGAAAGAGAATTTTAGCGACATTGGCATCCTTCGAATCTCCAATCCCAGAAACTACTGGACTTGACTTTCTCAACCGAGGTTCAGTTTGTAATTCCATATCCTCTGGTAAAGTTTTAATGTTAAGACAATGAGTACTCTCGCTTAAAAGTTCAATGTATTCCTTCGCCCTTTTGTTTTTGCAATCTTGGCAAATGTCATTACATTGCACTTGTTCTCCAAATTCTTCTTCTCGTCTTTCGCTTTGTATAAATCTTTTCTGTCGGGTCTCTCCGATGTCTTCAGATATAGTAGCCAGAGGCTGTAGAGAGCGTTTGCTTCCATGCAGTAAACGGCTTTGCTTTTCCATTGCTGCGTTGTTTCCGTTCTTGTTCTGCTGCGAGGATAATGATTTTGCGCTCCTCATACAATGTTTTGTTTTCTGAATACTCCTAAAATCGCCCAGCTGCTGTAATTTATAGTGGTGTTGTTTGAAGTGCTGGAACAGTCTGAATTAGAAATTACGTGTTACTTGCCAATATAAGAGTGAAGGGCCCCTCTGGAAAAGCAAATATTTTGGCATAAAAACGTCACGTACTTTCTAAAGGGCCATATCATGTTTTTGTCACGCACAGAGACAAAAAATAGTAAATATAATAACAACACATGGAAAATATCACCATGAGGCTCTTTCAAATTTATTATATTGTATAATTGGAAGATTTTCCAGCACTTGTTTTATTGTTGTTTTTACAGTAGTTCGTATCCCTAATCTAAAATGTAATTATCTCTCGTCGTGAATAATTCATTCAGGTGGCATCAAACTATATTTACCCAGAAGGTTCTGTTTTGATCTGAGACACACAGACTTTGTCTGATGGTCAATACAGATATTGATACATCCCACACGATTGGTGCGTGCAAATTCTATTTGCTTCATAGTTTATTTGGGAGAGGAAACGACATAATGGGAATTAATGATAATAATTTTTTTCTTAAAAAAAAATTATTATTATTATTATTATTATTAAAAAAAATTATTCGGACTAAAACCTGTCATTTACTTGAATTTCGTTGAACGTCTCACTTAAATAACGTTCTTTCTTAATCATAAGATAGAAGAAGAGAACTTTCATTTTAAAATCAGCAAACATATTTGTGCTTTTTCTAACTAAAGATACATTCAGTGGGGAAAACTTCTGGTTTGTCAGCCTCAGTTTCTTTACTAAAAAGGCCTAGAAGAAAGCACGGTTTGTGTAATATAATAAGCTTTCATTATTGTCTTAGTGAATCATGATGCAAAAATATTTATCTGCGTCATTTTCGATATTAGCAAAAAATTCGCGATCCTGAGATTCATCTCTACAAATGTCTCTTTTCATGACTTTTCTACGACGAAAGATGTGATTTTGAATTCTGAACAGTCAAAACAAATCAAAACGTGCTCACAAATACTTATTAAAATACAAGGCCTTTAAGTATATGTATATTGGCCTTACTGATACTAATTTAAAAGCATATTCGCGTTTTCTCTTTCTTAGTTAAAATCTGTTTTTAGCCCTTGAATTGCTCAGTCCATTTCGATCTCTGGGAGGACGAAAAGTCCAAAAAAACCAATAAATTGAAATAATAAAATGGATCGATTAGTATGTGATCATGGCCGCTTCATGCGGGAAGTTGTTTTGCCGACATTGAAATTTTCTCAAGGTAATAGAGACGTATTTCAGATAAGCAAAAACTTTGACATAGCATAAATATTTTGCGGATGCACGACATTTTTGTAAAAACTTCTGCGAATTGCCAGTATTCCGCATAATTCATTTCCAGAAATTTCCCACTTTCCGTCGAATGGTAAAGTAGAGTCTGTTTACGAGCCTTTTTTACGGCCATTCACATGGTTAATACGTGACAACAATAATGGTCATGAAAGCTGCTAAAGTAATGCCTCTGTTAGTAGTGGAACGTTTTCCATCATTTTCAGTAATATCAGTTTGATCTTCACATGGACAAAGAATTGATTTAATTAACTTAAATCAATGGAAAATAAACATGTCTGGGGAAAATCGAGAACTATTTTCTCTTTAGAAACTACTGTTTATTATGATGAAAATATATATGTATACATATCACGAAATCAATAGTTTATTCTCCTCGCTGATTTATAGACGGTCTTACAAATCCCATATTGATTTATATCTTAATCGTAAAAATTACAAGTTCCTTGATTGTAATTGGTTTAAAACTCTTATTTTCCACTAATTCACTTGCCAAGTTGTTATCAGACAGTTGAAAAAGCCAAACATATTCAAAGTTGTAGCTTAAAATAACCAGTCGCATTCAAAGTTGTAATTAAAATCAACCAATCCAATTCAAACTTGAAGTTTAAATCAACAAATCACAACCTTAGTTTCTTTCAATGCAAATTTTTGCTTTCTTACATAACTTGGCTATTCTTCTTTTCTCGTTGATAAATCGTCGTCCAATTCGGTCGGTAATCATACCCGTGATAAAGAGAAAAAAATATCTAAAGGGATGAATTTGCTTTCTGGCATTTTTTTGTGTGTTAAGTCTAGATAGTACACTTTCTTAATGGACCATTCTACTTTTAAACTAAACAAATTATATTTGTACTTGTATCGTAGAATAGTCACAATGATCGATGATATTTGATATTTTGATGTCGAAAATAATAACAATCAGGGATCAGGAAAGTATTTCGCCCAATTTTGTTTCTCTCCAATACGAAACTGAGAGAATTAATCATGGTGACATCTTTGCAATCGGCTCTTTGAAATTTGTGATAAATGTAGTTGCCAGCACAGTTTTTTTTTAAATCATCTTTGGACGGAAACGACATCGTGAAATAAATGAATTATTATAATCAGCCTCAATATTAGAATATTTCCCAAAGAAGAAAAAAACTATCAAATTTCCAAAAAATCATCCATACAACAGTCATGAGTTCTGTAAAATTGAAAAAGATAATAATACAAACATGTTTTTACTAATGCAAATATACATTATGTTCTGTTTTTGGTGGGTAGTTCTATAATTATCGTCTTTATTACCAAAACGTAAACACGGAAAAATTGACTGAAACATTTTGTTTCGAAATCAACATCAAAAAGCAATGTTTCGCGAATCTAAAAGCCTTGTCCTAAACTTGAAAAAATGGTAAAACTTTTCATTTCTTAACTGAGTAAGAAATTCTTCTTTTTCGTTTCCTTTTGAACCATTTAGAAACATCAATTTTTCCTGTAAGAGCCTTGATTTAATTTATTGAAAAAAAGCTAAGCTTATCTAAAAGACATCTTAAAGTGCATTCGTAAGCTTTTGATTTTCTAAAAATTTGTTCTAAGGCATCAAAATGAGATCACGTAGCAGCCCTCTAAGAGTGCTAAAATTAGCGAATACATCTGCAAGTTCTTTTTAAATTTGACTTTGTTAACACCTTCTTGATGGTCAGCATCCTGAGCCTTAATCAGAGAGGAAACATCTTCTGCTGATTGAGCTCCCTCTGACGTCATCATGACATACAGCAGTTGGTGATGATTTTAAAATTTTGTTGGAAAAATACACAATTCCTACATCTTTTCTCAAGATTGTATTCTTTGCTATTGACTCTAAGTCTAACACCCTTAATTATCCGATTTGTTATATTTGAACTGTCACATCCTGACGCAGTTTTCTGCAGACAAATTTCGGAATAAATAATCACCTTTGATGTCAACCTTCAAGCCACGACTGAAAGCTAATGTTAAAATTTTTATACCTGTGTAGAATTATACGTAAGTGTTTAGATGTAGCAAAGTCATATTTCTTGTATGTCGTTCTTTGTCCTTCGGGGGCTACAAGGTATTTCTCGGGTAATCAAGTTTATAAAAGCAGTTTTTTTTTTAATTTTTGGGCTCTGAGTGTTGAATAGGATGCTTTCCTATAATTTTGGCACGTGAAATTTACATTTGGTGAATGTCAAAAGTCCCGCTCCAGCCTCCAACGTCAAACGCTTATGAAAGAAATATTCTATGGAGAGATTGTGGAGATAAACTGAAAATGGTTATACGAAGGCAAAATGCGTATGAGATCGAACAAGGTTCTATTACGGTTAGAGAACATTTATCACATTCATCACATTCATGATATCACTAACCTTACGGACTAGAAAATTTCTTCAAACCCAAATTAAGAATAAAAATGTCAGTCCTGTGTTTCATTCAAAATTACTCAAAGCACAATTAAATTCGTAAAAGGATGTAGTAGACCATTTTTTTAAATTAATTTTTAAAAAAAACAGAAAGAACAGAATAAGTGATTTGGCTTGCAATGAAATATTAAATAATTAAGGTGGTAGTGTCAATTTGGACCATGTTTTTACCAATAAATGCTTACAAGCCACGCTGTGAATTTCTTTATTTCCGAGAAAAATTAAGCAGACTGACTTGTTCCAGCACACGAAGCAAAGCAGTGTGTTTACCGTTATTTTTTTTATTTGAATCAGCGTTGAAGGTAGAGCAGTGTGATTCTACGGCTTGGCAGTTACGTTTCAGAAGTTCGAGATATAGAATGCTTGGGATTATTGTAAAATTAAGTAAAGTAATCGGATAAAACGGACGAAGCGAATCATCTCAGATGACATATGGAGCCTACTTTATAAAACATATACTGCAGATTTAATACATCTTAAAAAAATGTACTTTATAGATTTGTACTTTATTATGCTGTGATAAATAGAGTTTTGTAACCAATCAGAGGAATTGCAAATTTTTAATGTATATAAATATTATATATCAACAGTAAAATGTCATCGATTTTGATCACGAAACAGTGAATTTAAATTTATTCTTTCTGAGCAAGGTATAGTTTATTGCCGGTAAAGCAAAGGGACTGAATATTTACTGATACTTGAAGTAGACAATCAGAAATTTTGAAAACGAAAGTTGACATATCAAACTTTATGCGATCAAATTTAATTTTCACCATCTTGGAAACGTGATGGATCTGAACTGGCAATTAAGATAAGAAAACAAAACTGAAGAGAAATAAGATGCCCCACGAATGATATCGGTGACCTAAATTAATCAACGTACTTTAAGACGATAGAGTTCATCGCTTCTGGAAATTGGATGATCTTATTTAAATGAATTAGGCATGTTGCTTTTGTGCGTGCTTTGATGCCTTGTGAGGGTATATCTACAGAGCTCTGACAGTTGACTATTATTCTGTAGCCTGCGGCATCTCGGTTTCCCGCAGCGGTTATCTCACCACCTGCCCGCGCCTGAGCTCGCATTGGAGCGTTCAAAAACCTCTTGTCATCTTGCTTTTCAAACAAGCCCGCAAATGTCGCAATTATAATAGGCATGAGACCTGTTTTTCCATATTCTCAAAAAATTGTAGTCGTTAAAACAAATGAAATGACAGCAATATTTCCCCTCCTAGTATCGTATTTGAATAGAGGCCAAAATTAGATATTTGGGTCAATAAAGAAAAGCAGCGTAGTTGTGAAAAGCTTTTTCAGTTGCTGATAGTTGAATTAATATTCGGCGTCTTTGGAGACCAAAACAACCCTTACTTTCGCAAAAAGAAGCGATTTGAAAGACGTGACATGCATTTAGTTATCTTCGGAAAGCTAGAAAACAAGTTTTGGCGGGACCAATCACAGGCACTTTCGCTCCTCGCTTAGAACAACAAGTTGGCGGATATAGGTTATTTTTAAACTCGCGGGATCATACGTGGGCAGGTAACTTGGTGTAAATCTGTTCTAGTTGCTATAAAGAAACACATATCTCGGCTAATTGAGGTGAACTTGATTTACGCCTGCATGAAAATCGCGGCTTCACCGAAACGGATTTCTATTTTTTTGTGCTTGATGAGTTTGCTTATATCAGAGTAGAGTGTTATTCTACGATTTAAAGCCGTAATCAAAACACTTTCACGAGGAACATCTGAAGATTTCACGAAAATCGATTGTATCACGAAAATAATTACCAAGTACAACGATGACTTTTTACAAGCGTTATATTCCACAGAAAGAAAGGGAAAGTGATTAATATGACCATTTATCGCCAGGAGTTCACCAGAAACGCTAAGAGAAACTTAAGAAGTGCAAAATTACCTTCTCTTACACGAAAAAGGATTTCTCTTAAACATTTACCACCGATTTATGAGATCGACGAAGATTGTGAAGAAACTGTTTCAGATGCTAGACCAAAACAATATATTTCGTCGGGAATATTAGGAATCCTACCCCAACAGAGTGAGGACAAAAGCTTCCAAGTTAATGTAAATGTACCCGAAGAAGAATATTGGGAATTAAGTAATACGCAAAGACAACAGCAAAGACATCCAGGAAATACAGAGAATACTTCCAGTTATCTTAAACGAAATCTCAAGCGCAATTTATCTGTTACCGCGCGCACAAGAGGTAACAATCAGATGGCATTTCCAGACTTTTTTCCTCCGGGTATGCACGTACACTGCGCGCAAAACTCACTCCCGGAGGCAAGCAAAGGTTTGTACATGAAAATAATGCAAGGTGAGGCTGAAATGCAGAAAAACATGCCCAGCACCAGCGAGACGTCAAGCAGTGCATCCAGTTATAAACAGTACAACTGGATGCAGTTTTTTGGTTAGAAAGTAGAAACCAATACAAACTGTGGTTAGGCTTCAGTTTCTTCAAAATATTTAACACATTAATGATTGAATAAAAGAAAATTGCAGAAATTCTAATCAACCCGACGGTGTACACCAAGGAAAACACGAAGTGGCTTGTCTTCTCCCAAACAATTGCATGTAGAAAAATAACATTTTTGAATTTTCTATTATTTCTAGATTATAGTTTTCATTTGTAAATAGTCAATTTCGTATAAGTGTAAATGCTTTTCATGTAGCTCTGTGTTATATGCAATCGCTATGTAGTTAATTCAAGTGAGAAAGAATCATTTCTCAAAAATAGCAAACTGAACTTTGTAATGTATATTCATAACAATGTTGGTGAAATTAAAAAGAAAATGTGAGTAAGCAGTTGGTGGTTATAATCCTTTATAAACATGTGACTAATAGTGCTTTAGAATCATCTGATCGAGTGGCAGCTGCTATAATTTGTTTTCTTTATTATAAAAAACTTATCATGATTCCAAGTTTCCATGAGTCATGCCGGTGTGCACTGACAACTCGCGCGCCCAAGATTATTTCGTCCTCAAATGTAACAATACCTGACAACGACAATTATTTTGTTATTCGTTTTGATAATTCCCTTTTCTGTTGAAGAATCAAACATTGTGAATATTGCACGCTCTCCAGTTGAAATAAGTTGTGAGCTGATTCATCTGAAATAATATGCGAGGCTGCGACTCAAGGCAAGGAAAAGAAACAAAAGTGTCATGTGCTTCTCGCTCTTTTATTTAAACTCAAAGTGCATTGCTAAGGCCTAGCTCTGTTTACTGGGAATAATTTATTTGAGATCAAGATTCTACCATATTTTGGCCACAATTGTGACCGTTTATTTGCTAAGAACTCAACTGAACGGCATCATCTAGAAACGGGATTTAGTTCCAGCAAAGGTGAGGGCAAATCCCCCTATAAACCCGATGATAACCTACATTTATTATCCAACTACACCTAGACGAGTACAAATAACGCCATAGACGAGTACAAATATCACGCGGTATTTGTACTCGTCTTTTGTAGAGTACCGGTTAAACAGGTTTTGTCGCATCGCGCAAGCGAAGAATTGGATTGTAGTTACAAAAAAAAAAAAAAAGTGGCGGACAATTTGAATCATATTTCCGACGACGAAGAGTCAGAATGGCTGGTAAATATAGGTCCAAGTTCATTAGATGAATCGAACGAAGAAAAACAGCTTGACGACCGGAAAATTTCTTCATTTAATGAAGAAAATAGAAACAGCGACACAACAACGCGCCAGTTCCGTTCGCATACTTCTGTCACGCACTCCCCGTAAATAAATATCCGCAAAATTCGCCCGCACTGAAATAACAGTTTGGCGTGTTGGATAACAAATAACTTACTAGACGTTTTGTTGTGTAGTATCGCTGAGTACTTTTACTCGTTATTTGTATTTTGACTCGCCCTACGGGCTCGTCAAAATACGGCACAACTCGTAAAAATACTCAGTAATACTACACAACAAAACGTCTAATAAGATATATAAATGGACTGCCTTGCAAGCAAAGAGGGTGGGAAAAACGCTCTAGAACTGAAGCTGGATAAAAAAAGAAGCCTGAAACCTAGCCTGCATGGATATAAGTAGTATAACTGACAGTCCCGTTTATAAACTGACCATGACTAGGGTGACCACTTATCGCCAAGAGTCGAGCAGAAACGCATAGAGTATCGAAGAATTCTCTAAAACATATACCACCAATTTAAGAGATCGACGAAGATTGTAAAGAAATTGTCTCAGATGCTAGACCAAAATAAAATATTTCGTCTGAAGAGTTGGAATCCTTTCTCCCCACAGTGAGGATAAAAGCCTCAAGTAAATTTAGATGTACCTCAAGACGAATACTGGGAATAAACAATACGAAATCTCAACCGCAATTTACAACTTACCCCACGCGCCAAAGGAATCAATCAGATGGCATTTCCTGACTTTTTCCTTCCGGTCATGCATGTACACTGCGCACAAAACTCTCCCCCAGAGGCAAGCAAAGGTTTGTACGTGAAAACATAAGGTGAAATGCAGAAAATCATGTCCAACACCAATGAGACATCACGCAGTGCATCCAGATCTAAACTGGATGCAGTTTCACGGTTAGAGAATAGAAACCAATGGAAACTGTGCCTAGCCTTCAGTTTCTTTGTTTGAATAACAACAAATTGCAGAGATTCTAAACCATGCAACAGCGTAAACAAAGGTGAGCGTGGAGGAGGTTTATCTTCTCACAGTTGTAAATGGAAAATTTTTTAATGTTTCTAGACTATACTTTTTAATTTGTAAATAGTCTCACGCTCTAATATAGAAAAAATCGCTTATTTGGTACGAATATAAATAATGTACCTGTTTCTCTGCGAGTTATCCAATCACAACGTAACTGAGTGAAACCAAATAATCATTGCTAAAAAAAAAAGCTACCTGTAAATATTGTCAAGCATTTTCATAACACTGTTAAGACTGTGTACATGACAATTGATCCAAATTATTTTCCCTAAAAACGTGACCGGCAGTGCCTCGGAATTATGTGACCAACTGCGAGTCCGCTGGGCGTTTCCATGTTGTTAGTGTTCTTTACGGTATTGGCACTGTTTACTGTAGGGTTGAGTGTTACGTAATAGTTTGTGAGCATCAGCTGGTTTCGTGATCGCAATAAAATAACTGAATTTAATTTCAAACACCAATCCTTTAAAGGTCATGTGCTTTCTGCAAAGTGGTGAAAAAGATTGCAAATTATTTCTCAGCATTTTAGGACAATTTTTTTCCGTAACAGTATTGAAGTCTTAGAGAAACACATGCACTTATCCAAACTTCTTGAGCCTGTAACAACTTCGTTGACCCATCTTCATGAAAGAACTGCTTTCAGCTAGACTCATCTTTCATCAAGGTTTCGCAGATATTTGAACATGCGGTTCAAACCTACCCTTATCATGAATAAAATTAAGAAATTCAGTTTATATTTATACTCTCCTCCCTTGTTCATAAGTTTTGCACTCTTGGGAAATTATCCACCCCTCATTAAGGTTGAATACTTACTGAAACTTACAAGAATGAATGACCATGTATTGAATAAAAGCATGTACCACTGGTTTAAAGTAGCGTAATCTATTAAAAAATAATTAATGGAAAGGCAGATACCGAAAAAAAAAAAAAAAAGGGTTTATCAAAGAACAATTAGAATTTACTATTGATTAGTTAAGGAGACGAGAAGAGACTCCTCGCGCAAAAAAGCGAACCCCCCCCCCCCCGGACAAAGAATTCACCATTATCATCGCTTTGGCATGTAAAGGAATAACAAAAAGGACCAGACAAGTTTCAGAAAGCTAAAATTTGTTTTATTATTTAAGCTAGAAATAGATAAAAAATACGAGACTGATTTACAATTATGTACTTTGTAGGATTTTTTCTTTGAAAACAGGTGAATATCCTGTGTAATGGACCACTTTCATAAATGGCTGCGGTATAAATATTCTTTTGTTTAAATTTAAATTAGCCCTTCTTGCCTCGCTTGAGATAATGTATTCTTTTGAATTTTGTACTGGAGAACGAGGCCAGTAGGGCTAATTTAAATTTAAACAAAAGAATATTAATCCGGCTGCCATTTATGAAAGTGGTCTATAATATATATGAAAAAATTAAGTGCTGATGATTGCATGAAAACGAGTACATTTTTCCTGCTACACGGATGCGAATTACAAATAGGGCGTGCTTACCTTCGACACTTCGTCTGTCTTGGTCTTCGGTGGTGCTTTTTACATGTACGTTATTAGGAAATATCCTGTGAGTTTGGTGAATTTGGTTCAAATAAGCACTAGTTTTTTTAATTTAACATTTAGTAAGACCTACAAATTATGTAAGTAAACTGCTAGATTAGATGCATGCAGGACTTACTCCTTTAACTATTACGATCTGGTGGCTATTTTTCCGAGTTGTTGGTCATACACTTCATCATTTCAAATTGCAGTAGGTTGGCTTCAATTTTTTTTTTTTTTAACATCTTTCTGAGTTACCAATTACGATAAAATGTATGTCTGGATCTTAAGTTTTAGTGTGTTCGAGGCCAAAATTGTCTTGGTTCTGTGACGTTTTCATCTGCCCTTTCCCTGATGTACGAGACAATTGCTTTCCAGCTTTTAAGATGAAGCGTGTGGCTTCGTTCTTTCTCCCAACAATTGTACTGGCAGTCTAATTTTGTTCTAAGAAATATCCTATGAAGCTTGTTACATTTCTTGGGTATTTAGTAATTCTGCAGTCATGAATGTCACACGTGACTTAGTTTGTTTGATTGTTTTCAAAGGAGCATGCTGTTTTAAGACACCAGTAAAAAGTTTTGACCATACCCAATATATACATCTTTCTGCGTTATCTGAGAATCGTATCTGTTGCGTGAGATTCGCGCAAAACTGAGATAAGAACAACGCAATGAAATCGTTAAGTGTCCTTTTTCCTGACAGATAAAAAAAATCCTATTCCACTTAAAGGTTTGGGGCGTTACAAGTGAAGCCGCCTGATGACGCAAAAAAACTAATCTCTCGAACGTTTAGTGCGGCCATTTCAATGTTCCGCTTTCTATACGTACTTTTGTCCCGGTCTACGGTGTAGTATTGTCGCATATTTTGTGCCTTCAGTTGCCCTAATGAAGTAAAATAGCGTAATAGTGGAATAATGTTGCATGACTGACCTGTAACTTCAAAAAATTGAAAGCTAATTAGAACTTTTGCTCCCGCAAAAGACTCTAAAAGGTAAGATAAAATCTTGATATCTAGACCTACAAACTCATCCTGGTGACACTAAACTTCAACGAGTTGACCAAATATCAAAACTGCCTCATCCTCAGTTTCTGGCCTCAATCACTGTTGCTCTCATCTGAATCTTTGAAAGCAAAACAATCCATGAAATTAAACAAAGAGATGCATTTTTTAACAATTTAAAAATATCTTGGCAAAAAACGGCCGTGATAAAAAATCTACCAATTTCCTACCTTCCGATTCTCTTTTGATCTCTTGAATCCTCATCGCAACAAATTGCACATTTGGTTATTCGCTGCTCTTCCTAAAGGTCAACGTAAGTTAATAAGACAAAAATTAATATCCCTCAATTGCCTTCGATTGTAATCGAGACCACGCAGGGAAAGACTCAGCCATGACTATTGCTTGGCAACTTTTGCATTTGCACCCTTATAGAGATTGAGAGATTGGGCTACAGTAAATGAACTTACCGCATATGGTTTCTTAAGGAGAGTTCTACTACATTGGAACTGGTCAATCCTGCATAAAATATTACTTCTTGCATTGTAGACATCTATATTTATACAGGATAGCCCCTTCAGTGTAGTAAACACTGGTAGCAACGGGGGTCCTGTTAACCACCCATCCCACCCCAGGGGAGGACATCCATCACACGGTAATCTCGTGCGTAGGAAATTAACGTCTCCTGCCCCTAACCCTGCAGGAGACGGGACCTCCATTTATTCGTCCCTATCCGAGAAGACTAGAATATCTAACCATTTCTTGATGTTATAGAAAGGTAGCATATTGTGACCCTGCTGTTAGATGGTTAGAAAATTCGGAGCTCGGTTTCCCAGGAACAAAAATTGATCCGCAAACTCTATCCACTATACGATGGATGGCGTCATACGTTTTTTTCCTAACTCTTAACGGCCAGACAACGATTTATGTGTCGGGTAGTGAGAGGCAAGAGGCAACACGCTACGATTTAAAAGTGATTTTTATAAGTATCCTTCAACAGTGGCGAACCCTTTTAAGGTGAGGGCGATTTGTAAGATGAGAAGGATAATAAATCTTAAGATGGCACGCCAGAGCGTCGCTATGCTTTCTTTTTAGTGTTACGGTGCAAACCAATTTTTTGTTTGCTTTCATGCGAAAACGATTAAACCGTAAGATTCTACTTTAAGTTTTACTATGTAAAATTTGGTTAATGGAATATTAAAGAAGAGAATTTCCTCAAAGAATCCCGACTAAACTATGGTGTATTGACGATTTGATCTGCACGTTTAAATATAGCTCTTGAAGTTCATACCTGTTACTTAACTCCATCTTCTTTTTCTTAAGAGCTGAATCATAGGGTAGCTCACAACTGTTTTTCGGAATTCTCCGTTTTCCTTCGTTCGTGGCTCTCACCTGATCCACGTGGGGTCGTTTCTTTAGTAAATCCGATGCTTGAGTAGATGAGGTCCTCGATTGTCCGTTTCCTTTTCGTGCACCTGATATCATATCTCGATTTTCATCGCTACCGCTCGACATAGATCTTTCAGCAAATTGATTAAATCGCTCTTAAAGAGATCTCAATGAGCGTTGCAATGACTGGAAAAGACTTTCGTTTTGGTCTTCTTCCTCTCACATGGACACCTTCTCGATTATCAAATCATCAATTTGACCTTTCATTAATTCCACCTTATCTAACCTTGCTTTGGAGAGGACTAATGCTTTTTGCAATCCTCCCATTTCTTCTGTCAACGATTTCACCATTTGATTAAATCCAGCCCGAAGGAGTTTATTCTCCATTCTGATGCCTCCTATTTGGTTTTTCATCTTCAAATTAAAACAATTTTTGAGAGAAACCATTTCGGTTTGAATGTTATACTTGCTCTGGCTCTCAAATTGATTAAGTCTTTCATTCACTGAAATAATTTCCGCCTCTAATTCTCCAAATTTATCTGCATTTTTTTCCAACTGTTCCTTGACTTCATCTCTAAATGTGCTAGAAGAACGCTGACACTCGTTTATCCTTTTTGTCAGGGTGAGATTCTGTACCCTTAATCCTCTGATATCTTCTCGCGCTTCCTCCAACTCCTCTTTTGTATTTTGCAGCTCCTTCTGTGTTCTGATTAGATGGTCCGAAATGAACTTATCACAATGTTCCATTAAATTCCTTCTTTGGTCCTACAAATAGAGCAAAAAGCAAAGGAGTGATATTCAAGAGCAGTCAGCTAGAAGTAGACAAGCTATGCGCAAAGGATCGGCCGGAGAGAAACGGTGCAACGATGACTGCCATCAAAATTTTCCCATATTCAGTGCACGTACTGAGAAAATCCAAACGCATAATTCTAAAGATACATAAATACTACCCGAAACCTGAAAAGAAAAAAAGTACACAACTCCAAAGTGAAACCGAAATTCTCTTACATTGAAGGAGCATCCCACGTCTTGGAAAGGGCATGAGACCATCGTCATTGGACAATCGTCTTTTATATGAGACTCCATCTGCAAAAGAACGTGATTCATTGTAAGGATTGGCAATGCAGTTTACAGCTTGAGATGCATAAGAAGTTGGAGCTGCTTTATCGTAACAAATTAAACCTGATTGACCGTCAAATCTAAACCAAGTGCGGAACGCCCTCAAACATGGTTTGCAATTGTACAGCAATGTAGAGCCCAAAAAAATTTCGGGACTTTGACAAACCGACCGCTTACTACAAGGTGACCCCTTTATACGGTGCCGCTTAGTAAAGGTTCGACTGTATTTTACATTGATGTTCTACTGATATGCAGACAAAACTTAATAGAATTCTAAGCTTCTAATCGTGATTAAAATATGAAGAAAAAGAAAATGGGTATTTGAAAGACAAGAGACTGGAATGGTTGAAATTCCTGCTTTTGTTCTGGAAACATCCGCAACGACACTTTTACTTTTCCTTTCAACAAAATCCTTGTTTTTTGAGTTTCCTTTTTTGTTCGTTTGTCGTTTTTTTTTTTATTAATTGTCTTTCTAGAAGTTAATATCGCAATTTTCCTGCAGCATCCAACCACATTTGGGTGATATTATCGTCATGGAAGCAAGACAATCCTTCATTATGGCTCAACCTTTCTGTTATCCTTGTAATTTCTTTTTTCTAACAACTTAATTAATCACATGATTTTACCATCTTTCTGCACATCTTCTCCACTCCACATTTTTTAGGACAATCAATCAGAAAATATGGGCATTCCAGCTCATGTTTCTACGGTGAAATCAACAACAAAAAAAGTAAATAAATATGACTGCAGAACCTCACTCAAACTATCGCTCTAATGTATTGTGAAATGGAGCATATATCTTACATAGCTGTAGGCTACAAACTACTGTTGAAAATCAGTCGATGTTCTTCTAGTACAGTTATTAGTTAAGGAAAGTCGGCTTCATTGAACGTCAAAAGATCTGTCAGTGACGGAGATGATCATTCCAGTTTTAGTCGCCTTGAGCGATTAGTATTACTTAAACTTCCCCCTAGACAGGATGCTTATGTCGATCATAAGTTCAATTCCAGTATTTCTTCAAATTCCCCTGAAAGTTTGCTGTATATAGAGAAGTAACGTTGCATGGTAAAATTGTTTAGTTCTCTGATCAATTGACTAATGTTTCTGCTTAGTTCTTTATGTCTGACCATCTGCAAGCAATAAAAAGTTAAAACAAACCTTTTTGAGCCACAATCTTGTCTTTTTATTACAACAGTCACAAGGAACAATCCTGTTCCCGCATTCAGAAAGATGGTGCTGTGAAATAATAGAGCAATAAAATACAAATTCACAGTTTTTTTCTAGGTCAACAATAACTGTCAGCAATGTACTAACACTTGACCATTGTGCTATCTTTGAGAAGACGTCTCAATTACAAGGAGCTTTACTCCTGTCCAAAACTTCTTGTTGAAGGACGGCCTTCTGTTGCTGGAAATAAAACCTGCATGGATTCTGCAGTGTATTGTTCTAGTGTCATGGCTGTCATAAGAAAAGAATACAGGATAAAATTTACACCTCTACCTGGAAATGACGCAGCTCATCTTCCCAGTCACATCCATATTCTTTATGGTTACACAGGGCCTTCATAGAAAGGATCTTCCTTTCCAATGCTAAATCAGGGAAATACTGCAGCAGAGACAGATTAAAGACAACAATTTAATGCTTTTACTATATGTACAAATGAAAAAAAAAAAGGGTGTGACTATGTGCGCACTAATAATGTCTGGGTAGAACTGATCATCAAAATAAAGAAACCATGATAACCCTATATATACAGCTACAGATTCAATGAAAAGTTTGAAGACTGATCGTTTCAGACGTAGACACTTTTAAATACCTTGTTTGAAAAAACAAAGTTCTGCTAAGATTTGTAAATCAACAGAGACAGTTATAAGTGAGAGGGTCCATCAATAATGATGATGATTTTACTTAACTCAGTTCGGTTTTACAAGACATATAAGTTAAATTTACTTAGCAACTAAACACAGTTCAGCAAAGGAATAAGGAGAAAAAATTTAGCAATAAAATAGGTAGCGAGTTAGGATCATCCAAATAGCAAAGGCTAATCTAGTGGATGACCCCTAATTATAAGATACAGTTAAGGGCAAAATTATGAATATTTTTTTAAAAAAAAAACGTATTACTTCATGCACTAAGGTAGATAATCAAAAAGAGTAACAATTAAGTATAGAGTTCTTCAGGGTTTTACGAAATATCCTAAGAGAATTTGAATTAGTTATACTTCAAGGGACAGTGAATTTTAGGGACCGTATGCCAAATTGAGTGGTATTACTGAGGCTACATAAAGATTTCTGTTACATGATTGCCTCGTTGGATACGAATGAACAGAAGATGTAAATTTGAAACATTTACTGAAACATGGGGGTAGCAGTCTATGTGACCACTGATAAAAGAGAGAATCTGTGATTCAATAACATCATTGAGCTTAAGAAGATTGAGGGATTTAAACAGAGGCTCAGAATGGGATTTTGGTTCAGAGAAAGATATTATTCTGATTTTTTTTTTTTGGATAATAAATAATTGTGTTAGAAATGAGGGAAAGGTTAAACCCCAGACATGGATGCCATAAGTGAGGAATGGATAGAAAAGGGAGTAATAACGCATGACAAGAATATCTTTGTTGACAAAGCGTCTCACTTTAGACAAGATACCTACAGTTTTGGATAGTTTTAAACAAAGCTCATTAATATGACTTTCCATGTTAATTAAGTTAGAATCAAATGTCATGCCTGGGTACTCAGTGGAGTCAACTTGTTTAACAAGTACATCATCAATTTTAATTCTTCATGACTGATTAGGTTTAAGTTTACTGGAATGAAAAAGAATAAAGTTAGTTTTAGAAATACTAAGCGCTCATCAATTACATTTCATCCATTCAGCAACAGATTTTAGTTCACGATTTAGGGTTGTTTCAAGGTGACTAAGGTTTTTGCTAGAAAAATAAATGTTATAATCATCAGCAAATAGATGAAATGTTAGTAAGCTAGAAGTATTGGGCGAATCGTTTACATATAATAAGAATAAAAGGGGTCCTAAAATAGATCCTTATGGGACACCACAAGTCACATGTAATGAAGGTGAATTATGACCATTAACATTTACAAATTCTTCTCTTTTGGATTAAGCAAGATTTAAACCAATCAAGCACAACACCTCTTATTCCATAGTGGTTAAGGTTAGTTAATAGGATTGTATGATTATAACAGTACGTATCAAATGCTTTTTCCAGGTCTATAAATATACCACAACCAAATTCATTATTATCAGTGGACTGCCGAATAGATTCAGTGATAGAAATAAGAGCATGGGTAGTTGAACATTTTTCTCTGAAACCAAAGTGAAGTGGATAAAGTATTTTTAATTCTTCCAAATAACTGTAGAGGCGATGGTACATAGCTTTTTCAAATAATTTACTAAAGTTAGAAAGAACAGAAATTGGTGTATAATTGTCTATGTCAAATCTTGAGCCCTTCTTAAAAACAGGAGTAATCCTTGGTAATTTTAATTTCTCAGGAAAATTGCCACCAAGAAAGGAATCATTGACTAGCATCAAAAGTGGCCGCATACCTGTTCCATGCATTTTTTAACAAACTGACTTATATAGGGGTCAGTATCAGGAGTGTTCATTTCCCAACAATGTTAATAGCTTAAGGCAAACCCTACACGTACTTCATTTCTTTAAATGTACCCACTGTTGAAATAGATTAAGATATGAATTGGGGGTGGAAAATGAGTACATCAGTATCTTTTAACCCCCCCCCCCCTCCCCCGTCACCAAGCCTGAGAAAAATTAGGAAACTTTTAATTCTAACCTTAATCATAAATTTTGCCATGCTTCAAATTAATGAACTTGACATAGCAATTAAATCACTATTAAAATAGTCTGATGAGACATCTTCAACCTCGATTTTGGTCTCTTTTTAGTAGACAACACCCAGTATCAAGTTTACCAATATAACCTGTTATGAAATGAAGCACCAAATGTCCATTCCCATTTTACTTTCTTCTTTCTCACTAATTAGGAGGCTCCATCAAGGGTTTTTGACCACGCTGAATTTGGATGCAGACATAAAGCAGGGTTCTCAATGAAATCCATAAGCTGCAACACCTGTCACGGGTGTTACTGACAAGTGTTACAGCTGTCAAAGCACTTTGACTAGTACACTGGATCAATCTGTCTATTAAATGCAAAAAAAACACGACTTTTTCAGGAGGTAACTGAGTTAAGTTTTAACTGTTTGTGGGTTTTAGTTTTTGAAATTAATAGCCTGTCATCAGACCACAGAATGTCCGAATAATCTCATGCTTCCCAATGTCTGCCACATGGAGGTTCTAAATTCTAGCCCACACCTCTTTCAACAAAAACATAACTGCAAAGCAAAAGGCCCCGAGCAGCTTGGCCCAACAGGCCCAAGATACACGACCTTTGGTGATGTGTTTTAGAGTAACACAGCAACGGCTGTAAAAAATGCTATTGAGAATCCTGTCGAGCAACTATTCAAAATGTCGACACCCCAAACATCCCAGCTTGATACAATCACACAATTATTATCTTAAAAGGTGTACAATTGAATGTAGAGTAAAACAAGTTGCATTTTTTATTGGACTCTAGCTGGGTTTTGAGCAACTATACCCTTAATATCCACAGGCCTTAACACTCGAAAAAGAGGTCAACAGGAAAGAAAACATCAAGGGAAACATTAAAAAAGGGTGACCCTAAAAGCTGGAACGGCAGAATGGTGGAATGGCAGAGAATGACCCCAAATCCTAAAACATGGAACGGATGACAGGGCATGTTGCACAAATTTTGTACAAAGACAGTCAAGCGCTTGGCTCATTCATTCTCATGACGATAACGTGCATAACCAAACTTAGACTAGCATGAGAGCAAAAGAGGTTTGCATGGGGTCAATTGTCATGCGCGTGGGAATTTCTCATGGCGTGAGAAGTCAAAAGAAGGTTAACAGAAGGAAGCCGATGAATTAGTTAATAGAGGATCAATGTAAGTAATAATTCAGACCAAAGAAATTCAGATATTGTATCACTTGTCCTCTTCTTAGTTTTCTCTAAGGTTAACTGAATTTACAAAGGCATAACGATTTAGAATTTGCAGTTGACTAAAGGTGAAAATCATACAAAGCCTCGATTGATTTATTGAGAATTGATTGTTAGGCAATGAATGAGAAACAAACCGAACATCCACAGCATGATATTACACATTATTACAAGCAAAGATAGTTTTTTCTCGTATTGACTTAATATCCAAGGAAGTTATCCTCCTAAGGGGAAATTAGTGTGGGTACACTTGATTTTTATTTGGCTCTCCTGATCCCTTGACCCGCCTATAATTCCGTCTTTGTAGCAAAGAATAATTAAAGACATTTAATTCACTGAGGGAAAGTAAAGATATAAAGTTATTTATTAAGCCAAAAATTGGCACACATCTGCCTGCTATTAGAGATGTTCACATGTTAATGTTATTATTTTAAAAGTTGACAACTAAAACATAACCTTTATTATATCTTTAGTTGAACTGGTAAATCTCTTGAGGGAAAACTTCGAGATAGATTAACTAAATAAGGTTTCCTTTTGTAACCCATGCTCTAAATGGAGTTTATTGATTTGATGAATACTCTACTGAGAGCCAATATCTTAAATTTTCTCCATTTTTTTAAAGTCAAGGTTGTATATATTGCTGCTTGATGCAATGTATCCCTACTAAACTTAAATAAAACATTCCATGCACTTCTCATGCTCATCAAGATTGGTCGACATCTGAGTTTTGCAGATTTAAATGCCTTAAATGTTATCTATGACCCTGTGGGGGGGGGGGGTACTCCCTTATAAGGGCTTAATGGGGACGTGCAGCCAACCAGGGTATGTTTTTTGAGATTCTTTGTCTTAAACAGGGTATCAAATTTATCATTTTTTGTCTTAATCAGGGTATCAATTTATCAATTTTTATCTTAAACAGGATATCTTTTCTTGCAGTAAATGTTTTGAACCCGGGGATAACATGTGAAGGTGTAGTCTGATCGTCCGGGTGAGTGTAGTCCTGAGAAGGACTGTTGTCGGTGGCAGTGACTGACGTTTCGACAACCTGTGCGGAAGTCATCATCAGAGTCAAGTGAGTGATTGTTGTCAGTAGAATGTTCTTATTCCAGTTCGTGTGAAATGATCGGTTGGTTTTGCCGTGATGTTATTGGCTGTAAGACTCAAGTGACGTAAGTCGTTCGTGATTGGTCTGTTTCGGTCTGTCGGTAAAGCTAGGTTGTTCTTTTTCGGTCGTTTGTGATGTTTATGTCGTGAATGAGTCGTTTGTATGGGGCGGGTAGTTGTTGACATCTGTTTAGGGGAGTCTGTTCTAAGTGATGATGACTTCCGCACAGGTTGTCGAAACGTCAGTCACTGCCACCGACAACAGTCCTTCTCAGGACTACACTCACCCGGACGATCAGACTACACCTTCACATATCTTTTCTTGGAAGATAAACAGCAAAATTTTTACACGCTCTAACTTTAATTAATATTGAATTCCATTGATTTTGGCATTGATACCAGGCACATTAAATGTCTTAAACAGGGTAGGAAAATCAGCGATATTTGTCTTAAACAGGGTCAGGGTATGAAGGGTTGCACCGCACCTCCCCACCCAGGAATATATAGAGTACCCCCCGGGTCTATGACACTATAAATCTGTAGATTCCTGATCATTTTGTTTCATTTCAAATGTAGAACTGACCTGAATGCAGTTTAAATTACTTACCCCTCCATTCTCTGGAAGAGGTTTTCTGTCCCCTGGACAGAAAAGTTGACCACTACCTTCTTCACTGTCATCACTCTCTCTGGATAACATACATCAAAACTAACATGTGTAAAACTCTCAACTCATAACAACATATCCCTTAAAATGTTTTTACTCATCAAATTTCAAGCATGAAAATTAGCTGCCTGGAAAATAAATGCTTTTGCATAGGAAAATTAGCCCAAATACTCAATTGCATATAATATCTCCAAATCTGAAAAGAAAGAAAGAAAAGAAAAGAGAAATTATGTTACCCTCATTAATTAGTTCCTTGACATAACCTTTGCTGCTTAAATTCCTATTTTAGTCTTCAGAAGGACATGAGCTAGTTTCATAATAATTACAAAACTACGTTATAGGAGCAAGAATCAATTAGATTGTCCTTCCAAGCAATAATTTCCTTACATACTGGTAAATGTAAGCATAATTAGAAGAAATTCTGATGAATATTAGTTCTATTTACTTAATAAATATTTTTCAAACATTGAGTTTCTCTCCTTGCCAGGTCGAATCATCACTATTATTTGTTCGTGCAGTCTCAAACATGGTTCATAAATCTTGGAACTTAACTGAGTAAATGGACAAATCTAAACTGACTATTCAAGGCGAAATGATGAAATTTACATAACGAAGCTTGTTTAATTTTCATTGGGTAACTCATGGAGAATCGAAAACAAATTACCAGTCCTGAAAGTCTACTCGGTTGGATTACTCATGTCGAAAGCACCCTCTCACAATTGTTTTGTAACTTTTCACACACTAAGCAGGTTGTCACCAAAAATTCATCTATGCTACTTAATTCATCTCAACCTGACATCAGTGGAGTAATTTCATATTGACTTGTTGAGTCAACTCTAATTTGTGTCAGTTTAGGGCCACAAATGTCCCTTTTTATGAAATTATAGAGCCTTGCATAATAATGGCATCGTGAAAATAGGTTTTTTAGGGAACGATACAGTATTTTACTGGTCAGCAGACACCTTAACAAAACCATAAAGCGCCGAAAACTTTTACAATTTGTTCTCACCATGAGTCTAGTCGACAGCATTTTAGACCCTAAAAGGAAATAAATGATCCATCAACCTATTAAAACTATGTTTGAACCTAGCGTCGTTTAGGGACTTAGTCCGACAGAACCTTAAAAAGTCCAGACACAAATAAACCTAAAAACTCTAAAATGATATACCCATAGATCCTAAGATGGAGATACCCATAGATCCTAAAATGGAGATAAATGTTTAAAACCTATACATAAAACTAACGTTGTTGGAAGAACTTAGTCCGATAGGACCTTGAAAGTCCTGGCAATGTTAGGGAGCTGGAGACTACAGCTTTCTGCATGTTCCTTAGCACTGAATGACATCCGCCACTTCCAACCATCTAGCGTATGCTTTCCTTGACCCTTCGCGAGCTCCCTCCAAGTGCGTCTATCATGATGTTATGTTGTTAAATCTTGTACTCTGGGTATCTCCTTCTTAATTCGTACCGCAGCGGGGCGTATTTGTTCGTCTTCTCTGCACATTTGATCTCTCTATTACTGACCCACGGACAGCTCATTTCAAGTAACACTACTTTCTTCCTCTCCTTATCTATAACCGTACAGTCTATCCTGTTGTTTCTCACCTTCGCGTTTTATTTATTATTATTATTATTATTATTATTATTATTATTATTATATGCGTTCTTGCGATGTAAGGGCGTGCATCAGTGTTTGGCATTCCATGAAATTGTGGACACTATTTTGTCATTTGCCAAAGTAAAGAAAAGATCAAATTGATATAACATGTGAGTGCCGTTAACGACACTTTCCAGCATAATCTGTGCGCTATCCATCTTTCCTTACTTTTCGAGTAATCTTGGTTTCCATTAGCTGAAAGAGGGTTGTTATGAGAACATATATTTTATATATTTAAATCATTTTCGTTTCTCTTTAGCGTAATAACCTTAACCCAGACCAGTTCTACTGCTGGCAGGGGTTGGAAACAACTGGAATAGTTCCCATTCCTGGAGTTAATTTTGGTCAAACGAAAGGAACATATCATTTTTGGTCAGTTTTATGTTCTCTGTTATCCACGAGATGAGCAGCCCAACATACTACCGCTGGCAACACAGCCGCTCTAGAAGACAGAAAGTGCCGGTCTTCTCTCTATTTCATTTGACTTGTGAATATCTTTTTTTTCCTAAAAAATATGATACTGAACATATTTGGAATTTCACATTTCTATCTTGCCCGGCTAGACAATCAGTGAGAAAAAGGCGTCACGAAATTGCAACATATCAACAAACTGAATTTGACTGGTTTTCTTATCGTTAGATATTCGCTAACACACCATTCTGCCTCTTTTTTATTACTGTTCTTGAGTTCTAAAGTAATCTGAGTTTGTACCTAGTTGCAGTTGTTTTACAGTTTGCAATCACAGGCCTGCTTCTTTTCCACTTATTTTGTTCTTATTTTTCTACTACAGATTAACAATTCTACCCTCTGAAGAAAAAGTTGTTCCTATGTACGAAAGGCTCAGCAAGTTTCACAAGGAATTCATGAACAAGTACAAGGACGACAAAGACAAATAATAGTGATTTAAAAGCTCGTTTTTATGTTTTGTACCTACTAATTTTTTCATGCAAATTGACTCTCAATTCACCAGTTCAAAGAACATTATGCCTCAAAGGCAGTTACTAAGTTGTCACAGCATTCCTATACATGTTGCACATCGCAAAGTGTGTGACATGCACCTAGCTCATCGATAGTGTGTATGTGTATCTGTTAGTCTAACCAAAAATTTATCTTTCTGAAGAAGGTGATTGGTTTGAAGTTAAACCTCAGAGTAACATTTGACCGTGTAATATGATCATCCGCTTCAGGAAAGACTCCTGAAAAGGACTGTTGTAGTGGGATTCTGGACCTTCCACCCCTTCAGACCTGTGGGTATTTCTGATAATTGTCTGAAATCAAACGTCAAACGACAATATTGCATATTACAGTAACTATTTAACTTGAAGTATTTAAACTGTACTTGTCTTAAAATAGTTCTCAGCTCATTTAGGCTCCAGTCTGAAAAGTCTGCGTTTTCCGTAGAAACGTTTGCCCCCTACCCTCCCCCCCCTTCCCTTCCCCCATACCAATCAAAAATGCTTGGGGATCCGTACCTGTATGGCAAGCCAATTGTAGCAATATTTAATACTAAAATTCAATTTCAATTCAATTTCAATTCAATGAAATTCAATGAAATTCAAGTTCAATTCAATCAAATTCAATTTCAATTCAATCAAATTTAATCTCAATTCAATGAGATTCAATTGCAATTCAAAGAGATTCAATGAAAATTCAATGAAACTTCAATGAAAATTCAATGAAAAAATATATACATTCAAAATTCCTTCCGGTCAGCGACCGGAAATGATAACTAGCATACGGCAACTTTAGAGGCCCATTTCCATCCGAGATCCTTTGTAGTCGTTTGTTTTTGTTTTGAAATCGCGATATTGTTAAATGGCGAACTCTGATAGTCATTCACAAACACTATTAAAAAGAAAAACAAAGATTTGGTGAAGAGCACAGTAAACAAATTTGCCGCAAAATATTTCAGACTGAAAAATCATAAATCGAGTCTGTTTAAAACTTGTACAAAGCTTACCTGATGTTGAAGGAAATTGTTCGGCTTCAACACTAAATAAAATATAAACAAATAACCAATATTAGCCAAAACTGATTTACTTTACGCATTTCAATTATAGAATAATGACTTGTACAAATGAGATCGCTTACATACATATCTCAAGATCTCAAGTAAAAATCAGTCAAATAATTATGTTCACCTCGAAAAAATCTCCTTGGAGTCTCTAGTTCCATCGTAGGAACAATGCAATAACATTTATTGCAAAAGCACTGTCTGTAGTGTTACCGAAACCCATGGTTGTTTCCCTTGCCTTCCATAAATCATACACAGACTCTCGAAGTCGAATAACCTTTGCCGAGCCGGGCACTTCCTCGGCCTTCCTCTTGACCGCTTCTTCGGCGGCATCAACTTTCAAATGACGTTTTTCACCGTCATACATGTAAGAATTCAAAACTATTTACTGATATGGATACTACGATAGTTTGTTGTTCGCACATGATTCAAGATGGAACTTTGAAAGCCTTAATTAGTAAGATGGAAGAAGATATCAAAGCGATTCCGCAACTACAAGGAAAATAGCGTATTTTTCATATATGAAAAATGATCCGGGCGCGCAAGGCATTTCGGTTGGAAATGGGCTTTATGTTTTCGCGCGGTAAATTTAATTAGCATCATGGCGGACGTAGAGCCAGAATTTGACGTGGAAAAAGACTTACCTGAATTTTTATCGTCAGTGCTCGATAGGACAGAGCAGTGTATACATAATAATGAAACGGATATCAATGACTTGCAAGCACAATCTGTAGTTCTCGATCGAACCGTTAGTCTTTTGAGTTCTATTGCCTTAACTGACTTTGAACAAGATCGGATCGAGTGGGAATCTCTAGCTACTGCTTTTGCAGAAGTACTACGGGCTATTGAAAATCATCACAAAACTCTAGCAGTAAAGCCTTCATCAATTTCTCGACGTAAATGTAAAATTCTCAGAACGGGAAATCCTGGGAGACGGTTGTTAGTAAAACGCCTAACGGCGTAACGGCGTAACGAGAAACCGCGTAACGGGATTTTTTTAATGTTGTTTTCCTTTTTTTTTTTCTTTTTTTTTTTTGTGTTATTTTTTCTTAACGTTTCTGCAATGGGCTATTCCGGTCAGTCTGCATTGAGGCGTTGCGTAACATGAACTTTGCGTTTGATAAATTTTCGAATAACAGGCATTAAGATACGCATATCAACAACATTGAATGGAAAATCTTACCCCAGAAGTGAGTCTGCTGTCCTTGACATCTGCATCTACACAAGGGAAGCATTGAATCTACATCTCAGCATAAAACCTTAACTACAACCGTGAATTGAATTTGACAGCCATATGTAGTTTTAGCAGATAAGCTTAGTATCCACATTAAAAGTACTTTTTATCGCCATCGCTACAATCAAAGCGATTTTAAAGGCTCTTCTATAGTGACTACTATTAATAAGCGTTAGAGGTGAGCTACATTTTAATAAAAAATATTATGTACCATCAAATTAGGTATTCAACTTTCACTTACCAGAAAGCCTTCTTTCCCCAAGGAAAATGATTTCTGTGGAAAATCGTAAACGCAAGTTGTTAGAATTGAAGAATAGCTCGCTGGACGCAAAAACTACTGAATTACTGAAACCTGCAACTACACTAAATAAATTGTGACTGAAAAGATCGAGGAGCAAGAAACCTGGGAACTAACTAACTGAAAATGAAAGTCCAAAACTTACCATCATCGTTCTCGTCCATGATGACCGACCTCATGGAAGCGTGTGAAAGCGCCCGCACTTTCTATTGTCTCCGGAAATGCGGTAACTTTGGCCAAAGGGCGGGAAAACCCCGCCAATCGCGAATAATAATGTTCACTTTTTAAAAATAATAATAAAATTTAATAAAATAATGGAGGCGCGGTGGCCTCCTGGTTGGTGCGCTCGACTCCGGATCGAGTGGTCCGGGTTCGAGCCCCGGCCGGAACATTGTGTTGTGTTCTTAGGCAAGACACTTTACTCTAACAGTGCCTCTCTTCACCCAGGTGTATAAATGGGTACCGGCAAATTTAATGCTGGGGGTGACCCTGCGATGCACTGGCATCCCATTCAGGGGGGAGTAGAAATACTCCTAGTCGCTTCATGCTACAGAAACCGGAGTTAAGCACCGGCCTAATGGGTCACTAGGCTCGTAAACAGACTTAACCTTAATAAAATAATAAATTTTTTTTAAAAAAATACAAAAAAAAAATAAAAACATTGAAAAAAATCCCGTTACGCAGTTTCTCGTTACGCCGTTACGCCGTTACGTGTTTTCCTAACAACCCTGGGAGACCACAGTTCTATATATCTCTGACACGTTGGAAGATCTTCTCGGACTTGGATTTTCACTGGAAAAAATTTCTTGGTTGTTTGGTGTGTCTCGTTGGACAATTTATCGTAGAGTACATTTATATCTATTAAGTTGCAAATATAATGATTGAGCTCATCGCTTTGGTTAAATGTTTGCAAGTGAAACGAGTGATGAAACGTCACTTTCAGATGTTTTGACCATATGGCACATAGTTAAGGGGGTGGGCTAGAGGTGCTACATTTAAAGGGGTTATGTTTTGCTGGGCTTGGCCAATATCTTAGGTATCATGTCAACAATGGACTTTAAAGACTGGGCTTAAATTGTTGTATTTCCTGCTGAAATTGTATAAGATGTTTAAATTTATATTTGAAATGTATATTAGAACATGTTGAGTTGCAAAAATTGCTTTCTTTGGACCACTTGCACTATAGAAAGAATATGTCTAGTGGTGCCTTATAATTGTGCTGCATAAGGATTTTTCACAAATAATAATTCAACAGTTGATTTAAAATGGGGTTTTCAGAATTGTGAAGTTTTTTCAGTCTGCTAAAAGTATTTTCAGGTGCCAATGCTCATACAGTCATTGCACTCATAACAATTCATGGGAAAGAATGAATTCCTCAGTAAAAAAATTTGATTACAAAGTTGTAGCATGGTTTCTAGAAAATGGGGGAGGACATACGTTGTGTTTTATCTGTGAATTAGCTGTCTATGTCTGTTGGCAAATACCCAAAAATTGAAGAAAATCTTCAAAAAAAATACTTTTTAATTTGTTGTTAGACACAAGAACTTTCACTGCTTGATTGTAGCATTGTATCTGTTGAAATGTGAGCATCATACTTGTGCTGTCGAAAATAGACAGCTGCTTAAGTAAAAGAGTTTCTGTTCTATGGTACCTGAATAAAGTAACTTAAAGTCATTTTTGATACTGGTGTTGAATACTGAATTTCTTTGGCAATTGGCCATATCAAACCCTATTGCATGTTCATTTAGCATTTGATTAATAATGACACTGAGTTGTTAACTTTACTGCCTGCACATCCCATGTAGCAATATTTGAAGATGGCCACATGATTTGCCAAAAAGGCATAGTGTTCTTAACTGTTTTCAATACTCTCTCTTACTATCTGGTGAATGTTAATGTAGATATCTATGCCGATTTGCATCGATGACATGAGTGGATCAATCCGCTCAAGAACTTTGGTTTGAACTGACTGATGCTCAACTGGTAATGTCACTGGAGGAACAATAACATTGTTGTTGATGTCTTCAAATGGAGTTGGTCCATCTGGGTCAACACCATAGAACTCCAGGTCATCAGGATCCTTGTCTAATTGCCCATGTACCAAGGGGTTGTCTTCATTTAACATGCCATTGACCCACAACTGATACGGGGACTAATGGTTTGCTTTCCTTGCCTTGTGATGGTTGAAGGCCTCCATATAATTGTGAAGCGCAAGGTTTATTCTTGGGAGGAATGTCAAATGTAGTGCAAATATATCCGTTGGGTTGTCAACGTTAAGCAGGCCTGTATCCTCCATTGCATAAAACTCGTAATAGAAAAGATGACACAAACACCTGAAGACATTCCTCCAGAGTCTTTCAGTTCTCTGATTTCTCGTGGAGGGACCGGCAATGAAACTCCCTCTACCTTCACCTCTTGCTTCCACCCTGTCATCATCATCATCATCATCGTAGTTTATTTAATAAGCAGGTTAGGGGGTAGGCAAGACATTAAGTCATGATGTGGACCTGCACTAATCAAAATTATCAATTAATAAAAACCTAGTGGGTGAATAAATCGAAAATGGGTATGTAAATAATGACAAATGAAATAAACTAATATTAATAACAATACAGAGTAAATATTAAAAGTATTTAAAGTCCAAAGATTTTTTGGAAACGCTGTAGGAAGCTTTAGTAAAACTGATAGATTTCAGAATCCTCTTGTTTTCCTTAAGTTTTCTCTTGAAAAATGTTAGGTTTGAACAGTTCTTGATGTCTTCAGGAAGGAGGTTCCAGGATAGTGTAGCTCTGTGCTTAAACGAAGATCTTTCCATTTCTGTTCTTGGTCTATGAACCTCAACTTTTAAGGATTTTCTTAAGTCATAAGGAGTCTCGGATTTCACTATTAAGTCATTTAGGGGTTGGATGCTATTTCCATGATAGATATTGTCTGTAATAACTAAAAGTCTCTTAATGTAAAATGAAACAATAGAGTTCCAGTGTGGAGCGTTCATGATGTCATCACTGTGGATGTTACGGGGTAGATTGTAAATAATTCTTGTAGTTCTTAAATGAATTCGATCAATACCATCTATCAAGGCTAAAGAACAAGACCCCAGACTACAATGCCATATAAAACACTAGGGATAATAGTTTTATAATAAATAGTTTCTAAGGTTGGTATCGGTAAAAACTTAAAGCCTGGTTCACATATAATCGCAGACGATCGCAGGCGATTGCACGATCACTGAAACCTCTCAACCGAAGATCGCAAATCGCATGTTCACATATGATCGCAACTGATCGCAGCGATCTATGACAATCGAGTCCAACGTAAACGCAAAGTACGCTTAAATTTTAATAGGTATTAACATTCTGCTTCTGTTGTCTTTACTTAAACGGAGAATCGCTGCCTGACCAAAGAAGAAACGTCTCTTCTTGATGCAGAAAGTCTTCAGAAAGAGCGAATTCTTTGCTAAAGCGATTGAACATACAATCGTATTTTCTAATTTCTTCCATAAACTGTTCCGTGTCAATTTCACCTTCCATCTGGTCAAAACACACACACGTGTAAAAGTTGATAAACAATTGGTTCTCATAGTATCATGGCGCTTGCATAGCATTATTGGACACATCACAGGGGGCTCATACAATCTGTTTGTGTAGCCGACCGCTGTTTTGTAGTGAATGTACCAGATTTACCGCTTGTCTCACCTAGAGTGATATATTGCTGACTATGTGCATTGATAAATAAACGTTGAATTACTTTACCTGCGGTGCTTAGTCGTCCTTTTGCCTCGAAAATGTTTTTTTTGAGCGATTTTGAATAAGTCTGATTTCGTCGTTAATGTAATGCATTAAAGAAAGACAAGGGAGGAAGCCTTGTTTTGAAAGGGTTCAAGCGCCCGAGCGATTTTGACCCCGAAAATCGCATTGCTCCGCTTTCAAACTTCGCAGCATTAAGGTCAAAAGATGCACGATTCTCCTCGTACCTTCCAGTCGAAAATCCATCCAAACGGACCGGAGCTAGCCCTCGAAGAAAATCAAAATCCCACAGTATTTTGGTAGTCAAAGTTATCCAGAGAGCCCTAAATTTTTGAAGGCTTGTTTTTTCAATTTTTTTTTTTTTTTTTTCAAGATTTTTCCGAAGAGTGTACGAGCTCCGAATATATATTCCGAGGATTAACCGAAAGCTAACCGAGGGTCTCCGAAGTTACCCGGAGATCCTCGAGGAACAATCGAACCCTCGGCTTCATTTGTTTTTAATCGACTTTTTTCATTTCATCTTTTGTTTATTTTTAATTATTAACTTATTTATTTTTTAACAGCGTGAAACTAAATAATAAACAGCAAATCATTCGTCAAATTAGAGGTTAACATGGTCAGCGTCCCTCTAATCAGGATCTCGATTATTCATTAAAAGGGTACAAAGAAAATATAGCAATGCTATAGTCAGTCTGCCATTCACACAATTTCAATTCCGGGAAAGCACTGCTTAACGAAAGCGATGAGCTCTTCCGTTGGAGACAGGCCTCGATCCCTCGTTCCTCCTTAACAGACCTTGCACATAGGTTTTCCAGCTTACCTTTCCGAAGAGCGTACGAGTTCTGAATATACTCGAGGATTGACCAAAGATTATCTGAAGGTTTTGGAAGTTACCCGAAGATCCCTGAATTTTTTAATGCCTGTTTTTAATTTAAAACAGCTCCGAAGATTTTCCGAGTGGTTTACGAGCTGTGCATATACTCCGAAGTTACTCGAGGATCCGGCCTGAGGAACAATCGAACCCCCATGAACATGGTCGAACACCTATAAGGAATTAAGAAAACGCTGAAGAATCTATTTTTATGTTAGTTACACGGAATTTGTTATGGTGAATTTTGTATTAGCCAAATGAAAAGTGCATGGATATTGGGTAAATTCAAATCAGTTTGTTTCCGGTTGGACAGTTAACCACCCCGATATCCCACTCCTTTTTCCTCGTCCGAAGAACAAAGAAAGATCGAAAACGCAGACCTTGTGAAGACTTAGCATGCAGTAAAATACGTCAGTGACGCCATTGTCTAAAAATTGATCGCGAAATTATTTTTTTGAGTTAAACTTGAATTAATAACTTGAATTTTGAATAAAATGTTTCAGCATTTGATTAACTCCTTCTAACAATAAAGCAATATCCGTTTGACGTGATAAGCATGAGTGAAACCTGGCTAAAGGACAACCCTCTTTTACGACACCATGTGACCATACCGGGTTATAATTGCGAACTTAGAAGCCGTAATTCCATCAGAGGTGGAGGTGTGGGAGCTTACATAAAGGAAACTTTGACCTATAAAAGCAGAAGTGACATCGCGGCTAAAGAACTCGACCTTGAACAACTGTGGCTCGAATTTCCCGGTAGAAATAAACATAGTAAGCTACTTTTAGGAACAATGTATCGCTCGGTAAGAATGCTAACCTCAACGGAATGGCTAGAACGTTTTGAGAGCCTCCTTGGTTACCTAACAGCAACCTGGGATGGTCTTATAGTTGTAACAGGAGACATCAACATAGATTTACTCACACCAAATAAACCCATAACCAGCCAATATCAAGACTTATTACACGACTCGGGAAGTCAGAGGGCCAATAACTAAAATCAACCAATCAAAATGCTCTATCGCCGGTCGATATTCTCTCAGTATTGGACCGGGCACTGTCCCGAACAGTCCCGAATGATACCGCACTTGTGTTCCTTTGAACTTCAGTCGTATAATAAATCTCTCATTAACCAAGCTTGCTCGGGACCGTACTGGAAGAATATCGGCCCTCGGTCTTTTTTGTACGGACCTCGCTACGCTCGGTCCGTACTGTCAAGACCTTGGGCCGATATTCTCCGAGTACGGCCCTCGCACTTGGTTCATAAGATATACGTATTATCTTCACTAAACTTACATCAACATGTACATAAACCAACCAGGACAACAGACAAGACGAGCAAACTTATCAATCATATAATCTCTCACCTTCCAGAACGAATTTCGCACACAGATCATGTTCTTCCATGTCCTCTAGTCAGTGATCATGACGCTGTCTACGCAACTATTAACATCAAAGTTACCAGATTCAAAATAAGGCACAAATTCATCAGAAATTTGAAGAACTTTGATGAATCTTCTTTTATTGAAGACTTTAAACCACTACCATTTGCAGCCTCTTTTGGAGTCTCCGATCCGGATGAAAAGCTCGAAATACTAAGTTCATTGATCAAAGAATGTATCGATAAGCATGCACCATTAAAATTAACGAAGGTCACTCGACCACCTGCACCGTGGCTTAAAGATCCAGTCATTGCGGAACTCAAGGAACAAAGAGACCGCCTACGATCTGCAGCAGGAACGAGTAACAACAACAAAGAAACTTGGGAAAAGTTCCGTGCGGCCCGTAATCGCCTTAAAGAATTAATTAAGTCAACCAAGAGAAACTTCATGGAAAGAATATTGTCATCTAAGAAACCAAAAGAAGTTTGGAGAGTAATTCACCGCATCCTACATCCGAGCCCGCAGCGAATAACCATGCAACCGGACAAGCAAAACAATTTCTTTGCATCCACGGCCGAACGCACCATTGGCATCAACGCACACCATGTTGATGATCACGCCTCAATTATAAACTTGATTCAATCCCTCCCTGCAAACTTTGATAACGGTTTTCAAATCAGGACCGTTACTCTTAAAGAGGTCATCCACGAGTTACGTAACATTTGATCAGACTGTTCAACTGGTCCTGATAACATCCCTGCAAACATGAAGAAAATGGTTGCAGATTATCTAGGGTCTCCGCTTAATGGTGCCATCAGAACCTGCATCAAGAACTTGTACTTACCATCTGCTTGGAAGATCGCGCGCATCTGCGCGATTCCTAAAGGGAGCCAAATTAAATCTGAGAAAGATTTACGATCTATATCAATATCACTTGTGCTTTCAAAGGTTTATGAACGACTGATTTTCCGTCAGCTGTCTGTTTTTATTGATAAGAACAATGTTCTCAACAATAACATTTCTGCCTATCGAAAGGGACAATCCACTACTACTGTACTTCAAGCCATACGAGACCACATAGTAAAAGCCATGAAACGTTCGGAGGTAACTATGATGATCTTAGCCGATTTCTCCAAAGCCTTCGATACGATGTTTCAGAAATCTTATCACCAAGATGAGTAAACTAGGTTTTCCTAGAGGCTTCCTGATATGGACAATCAATTATATTACGCATCGTAAACTATTCCTACAGATCAATGACACGTGCTCAGAGTTTAAAAACGTGAATTTTGGGGTTCCGCAAGGCTCCATCTTGGGCCCGGTGCTATTCAATATCTATGTTGCTGATCTTCAGGAGAACGTAAATGTCAAATGCTTCCAGTATGTGGACGACACAACAATCTACGATCATGCTAAACTATCTGACCTAAATAACTGTAGAAACTGTATCTCCCAATCAATTAATAAACTAAGTGCCTGGTCTAAGCAGAGTACCCTCGCCTTTAACAACGACAAAACCAAGGTTACGATCCTATCCACCCCGCAAATGTCCAGAGTATGATCCTAACATCGTAGTCATGTGATTATAAACTAGGACGTATTAAATCTTGCAAACTGCTTGGAGTTCACATCAATGAACATCTGAAGTGGGACGATCACATCAAGCACACGGTATCTGGATACTACGCCACTCTATCCATACTAAGAAAATTGAAACACCTTGCCAAATATGAGCTTAGAAAGCAACTGGTAGAAACATTGATTTTGTCAAAACTAGATTATGTAGATCTGTTTTTTTACCCTTTACCACAATTCTTACTTCGCCGTTTGCAACGAGTTCAATTTGCTGCCGCAAGTTTTGTACTCGGTCACTATGTTAAGAACTTTCGGGATGTACTTAAAATCGGATGGCTTCCAATCAATGAGAGAAGAGATTTGAACCTCCTGAAATCATACTTTAAAGCTTTGCATAACACTGAGACTTGGCCAGATTATCTTAAAATAATTAGACAGGAATGCCGCAAGGAACTGCGCTCAAGCAATTCAATTAGATTAGTGGTCCCGACCGAAAACAGCACTTTCCAAGACAACTCGTCGAAGCTATTCAACAATTTACCAGAGTTTATTAGAAACTGTAAAGATTACAGAACCTTTTTAAGACTTTCAAAATCAATTGCTATGATAAAAAGAATAGAAGGGGTGCAACGACGTGCGACTCGGCTTATGTTACCCGATTATAATAAACGCTTAAAACGTCTCAACCTGCTACCACTGGTTTACCGCAGAGAAGTCAAGGATCTTTCAACTTTTTATAAACTAAAGTGCGGGCATTTTAACTCTTCACTTAATTCGTATTTTCAATTTTGTTCAGATGAGAGATTAAGATCACATGCAAGTAATAAAGTAAGAATTAATAGATTCAGGACGGAACTTTTAGTTTCCCTTGTGAGTTTATGTTGTAACTTAGGATATGTGATTTTATCTTAAGAAATAAAGATTATGTTATGTTATGTTATGTTATGTTTTAAGGGAACATTTTTTAATAGGATTCCGTATCTATGGAACAATCTACCTGATGCATTGAGGACGGCCACCTGTAGTGTTTCTTCTTTTAAGAGACTATGCACTATTTTTTCATAACGATAGGGTTTTCGAACCTGAGCACCCCTGTACCACCTGGGCTAAACCAGCACTTAGTTAGTAAGGTTGTTAGTTAGTTAGTTAGTTAGTTAGATTACTCAGTTAGGTAGTTAGCAGCTAGCTAGTTACATACCTTGATTAAGTTTTTATATATCCGTATATTTTCTTCATAATGGGTTGACTAGCACGTATGGTTCGTCAGTTCCCTTCTAGTCTTCCCCACTGCCTTGTTATGTAATCCAATTTCTTATTATTGTCTGTTCTTTTGTTTTTTCCCCATGTAATTGCAGTGAAATGGAATAAATAAATAAAAAACAATTTTTATGTAATAGAGTACAGAGCGATTAGTTAGTTTTACTGTAATTTTTATTCGGTTAATCTGACTTCTACTTTTAATTGCATATTGCGTAATTTGTGAATAACTTAATTTGATTTATTTTCATTGCCATTGATGTATTTTTGACAGGGAAGAGCCACCTAGTGGATCTGTTAATATATCATTATGATTATTATGATTATTATTATTATTATTATTATTATTATTATTATTATTATCTCTTCTGTTTGTAGAGACTCCATATCTCGGGATCGCCTTATGACTTTGCCTTTTCAAGGAGCTTGTATCTTTTGTTAATTTTTTTTCTAATGGAGGTGTTGATCCAAGGAAGAGACTTATCTCTTATTTCAGCATCTCGTAGGGGTAGGTGGTGATGTAGGACTTCATTGTATAGATATTGCCAAGCATCTACACTGTCATCGATGTCGTCGAATAAACCAGTTATATGCCAGGGAGCCCGGTCGAAGTCACTTCTGAGTTGCCTTGTGTCTAGCGATTTATAATTCTTGGTTGGGATAACTTTGGGTTTTGCATTACCTCTTGCAACTTTGAACTACGAATATTAGGTGGTGGTCAGAGACACCCAAGTCGATGGAGCCAGAAACTAATACATTTTCCACACCATAATCCAAACGAATACGTGATGGTCACAACCCATCTTTTTCAATTGCTTTCAGAAAGAGTTCCAGAACAGTTTGCGAAAGATTGTTATTACTACATCTGAGAAACACAACTCTTCCAGAGAAACCATCTATACATCTGTGGATTACAAAACCCCAGCGAATGAGAGAATGATGACCATCTAAATGCCACAGAGAATTTGGCCATAGGACGGAGTACCGCCTACGAGAAACAACAATTCCCCACCTCGAGGCAGTATTCGCTGGATCCACTCTTACTTAACACTCACGAATTCTTCTTCTTTGAATCCTCAGTCCAAGTGACTTATTAGGTACCCGGCTATGTATGTTCGCCCAGTTGTTAAATACATGACGACCGGCCTGTATACTCCAAGACTAATTCATCCAATTCTGTATCCGGCAACAAACTAAAATTTGCCGTGCTTTGCAAGCCATATGATTATACTCTACGATAAATCGTCCAATGAGCTAGACGAAACAACCAAGAAATTCTTTCCAATGAAAATCCACGTCTGAGAAGATCTTCCAACGTGTCAGGAGATATATAGAACTGTGGTCTCCCAGGATTTCTCATTCTGAGAATTTTACATGTACATCGAGAAGTGGAAGATTTTACTGCTAGAGTTGTGTGATAATTTTCAATACTGCAAAGGCAGTAGCTAGAGATTCCCACTCGATCCGATCTTGCTCAAAGTCAGTTAAGGCAATAGAACTCAAAAGACTAACGGTTTGATCGAGAACTACAGATTGTGCTTGCAAGTCATTGATATCCGTTTCATTATTATCTATACACTGCTCTGTCCTATCGAGCACTGAGGATAAAAATTCAGATAAGTCTTTTTCCACGTCAAATTCTGATTGGTCGTCTAGATATCCGCATCTAAAGTTAGAGTAGCGTAAAATATGCGAGACATGTTGCGTGAATGGACACCACACGGAAACTATTTCAAATATCAAAATTTGCTGAAACGCTTTCGTTCGTCATTATCCCTAGAATGTTTTGGTGAAATTTCACGAAAATTGGTCGAATCTACATACCTATAAATTCGCTCAAAGTGGAGTACATCTTTCAAAATCAAATGCGAAATTTTAGCTCCTAAAGGTTTGTAAACAACTAGCGCCACACAAGATTATCTCGCCTCCGGAAACCGCGAACCAATGGGAAGACTGGGAAGACGGACCTCCTGGCGTCGATGACAATGGATCAAGATTTTCCGGCGAAAAGTACCGCATAGCACTCAGGTTTTTTTGTTTTTTGCTTTTTTTTTTTCTTCTTATCTCGCTCAGTTGAACGTTAAGTAATGGGAAAAGTTGGCAAAGGAAAATCCCGCAACAAAAAAGGTAAAGCTGGAAAAACCTGCTGAAAAGCTGAAAAGCAAAACAGCGAATCGACAGACAGCTTAAGAAATACTCTTATCGCTGAATGAGTTCTCTTGGGTAGGTTTATTCGTGATTTCATACGCTTTGAGGCAATTGCCTTTATTTTTGTATCACGGCTGGTACTTGCTTATTGAAAGGAAACTTCGGTTTCAACCTTATGTACGACAAATGTAGATTTGATGGCGACTTCTTTGTTCGCAATTTGGATGCCAGAGTGGAGAGGAGCGCCAGGATTGTTTTTTTTTTTTTTTTTCCTGACAAAATAGTGCCATTTCTGTCTTCTTTGGGCCTGTTTTTTCTTTCTCTTTGCCCAATTGCAAGGACTCCTCTCTAATTTTGATTTATGTTTTTTATTCATAAGAAAAGACATTCCACTTGCAGGGAACTTCCACGTATGAATGTTATCAAGTGCGCGATGTAAACAAAATATGCAAATAACATGAAATTGCCGCGATTTTCCCCCAGAAGGTTCTAAGGAACGCCTTATTTTCGACTGTTTTTTTTTTTCGCGACTTTTTTTTCCGCTACTTTTTTTTTTCGCGACTTTTTTTTCACCACTTTTTTTTTCGGAACGTTTTTCTTCGCGAAAAAAAGGCGCGAAAAAAGTGGCAAAAAAAAAATCGCGAAAAAAAAAAGGTCGCGAAAATTAAAAGGAGAGTGTAAGTGTTGCAGAGCACTTAAGGAGCTCCGTAGGGCTCGCCCATTTACGAGAACATGACACCTTCCCGATTTATTAACTTTTATTTTAACATATGTTTTCCTAAATCAGTCGGACGGCTTTTTGAGATTTTTAATTTTTTTTTTTTGGGGGGGGGGGGGTTAGGATTAGGGTTAGGGTTAGTAAACGTTAGGTAAAATGTCTAACTTCAATCTAGAAAAACGATTTTCCCGGCTTCTGAAGGTGGGAAATAACCTTAAAAAAACTCATCCAAACAGCCGTCGGCGTACGTCACAAAATTGCCGACAACATTTTTCTCGTTCCTCTGTGTCCCCGGACTCTAGTGTTACGTAATCAGTAGTGACAGGCGTACTAAGGAGTCATCACAGGTCGCCCAAGCTCTGCCACAGGCTCTTTCACAGTGGATTATTAAAGAGTTTGTATACTGGTTTAGTTAGACTTGCTTTTCAGCTCCGTAAATGTAAAGTTGTGTGAAACAATCAAAGAAATAAGGTCTTACCTTCATAGAGAGTAGTCTGTGTTGTTCTCCTCGCGATTTGTGGCCGTTTTGACGTGTTTTAGCTTGACGCCCTAATCGCCACCGAGTAACCGTGCACAAGATACGGGAAGGTCGGAAACTTCTGTTGACAAATGCTCGTGGAAATCGCTCGAAAACAACACTGAAATACTTTGCCTCGAATCAAAACTTGGCAGAACGGAAGCCAAATAGTTCCTCTTTAAGTCCACCGAAAAAAATCCCACAAAAGCTGGTTTGTCGAGCAACCAATCCAGCAAGAATTTCAAATTAACGGCCGTTCTAATCTTCTAATGCGTGGAAAGAACATGTTGCGCAGCTGAGAGACCGTTAATGCGCAGTCAACCCGGACCCTAGTCAAATCTCTCTCAACGGGTCCTCCCCATAGTCTTCTGACACCAACTCTTCTCACATACTAAGGTACCCCGGGTAAACTCATCGACTTGATCAGATCGTCGATACTGTCCATTTTCACTGTTTTCAATGGATTTTCACAAATATCCTCTTACCCAGGGAACATGGTCGTTGCGTGACTGAAGACTGGTAACTCCGTTGACATCCGTTGCACAATAAACCAGCGTAAGAAATTTCCCCAGATTCACTTCTTCTACCGATGGAAACGGCAGTAAAAGAAATTCTGACAAATAAAACAATCAACCCAGTGTTCCAAAGAGCTTTTAATGTCCGAGGAGGGATCGATGCCCGGGCTTACGAAATAAAACACGAAATGGCGATGGTGAGTGCGAATCCGTTCTTTTATGTTCTTTAATTATGTATTCCAAACCCATAGAATAATTTGGATCGCCTGTTTCTTTATCTTCCTTGTTAGGCCATGACTAGTTAGCCGAAGCAAATTAATGCTTTCACAGTATTGTGGCTGTTTATCGTTGAATCTTGTTTCTGAAACGTTCGCTCAAGAAAGTGATTTGCATGATTCTGAGATAAAAAGGTGAAGCCGCTCGCATTGCATAGAGGGAATGTCTGAACGATACACAGGTAGTTTACTCTTTTACACCATGAATTAGATTGTTAGTAGAATAATAGAGCGAATTTGTGTAACCTGTTCGTTACATGCTAATGAAACGGCTTATTAGCATACAACTAACAGTCTGTCAAAAGGTGACATGGTCCATGAAAAAACAACGAGTAGCTCTAAGGGTTAAGGGCACTAAGAAACAATAGAATGAACTCCAAAATCAAGGTCAGAGGAGAAACAAGACACATTTGATACACAATTTTAAGTCTCCTGTATACTGAAATGGTAATTAGGTCAAAAAAGGAAGGATAGTTGGAACAGTTAAAAGTTGATTATATTTTTCTTTTAAATGGACCAGGTGACACTTTCTCCTAAGTAAAATATTTACATATGTATGATGCACGATCCTCGCAGTAGAGAGCGCTATTCATGCATTAGCGAAAATCAGACCTGAAAAAAATCAGGCCTGTACGGGATTTGAACCACTGATCTCTGCAATACTAGTGCAGCGCTCTACCAATTGAGCTAACAAGCCAACTGGGAGCAGGCTGTTAAGTTGATTGATGATAAACCCATGATGATAAATCAGATACAATGAATATATGAAGTTCATATATTTTGAACTGCAGTATTTGATACGAATGATGTACGATCCTTGCAGTAGAGAGCGCTATTTATGCAATAGGGAAAATTATTTATTGCATAAATAGTGCAATAATCAGCAATATCAGCACATGTTACCCCCGGGTTCAAACCATTTACTGCAATAATGATATTGTGCTGATATTGTAAGGAGAAACTTTGTCTTGGTCACTCATGGAAGTCATCAGTTTAATTAAGGGTAGTCAAGATTTTTTCTCAGTCTTAGATTCAGAAGATCTGTTTCCTTCTCTTTAACCTATTTCAGTAGTCTAGTCTGTAATGTTATTGATTGTTCATGAGGTTATCACATGTAATCAGAAATAAAAAAAATACAGAGTGACTTTACATGCAAGCATGGCATTGTTTTCTGGGTCATTTGTGTGAAAAGTTCCTCACAGTCACTCATGGTTTTGATATCACAAAGGAATAGACCAAACATGGAAAAACTTTGCTGAAGGAAAGCAAAAAAATGCACAGATTTAAGTACTAGAGAGTTCATTTGAAACTTTAAAATCACATTACTTTGTAGGGTGAAAAGAAACCATTTGATGAGGTTGTAATACATTATGGAGACCCTCACGCATTTGGACAGTCACCTATCACCTCTGTAAGACAGGTTGGTAAATTATGCCAAGAGAGTTAAGAGCATATTTTTAACTGATCTTGCATGTTTATGGGTTAAATGCTATTATTACAATGCTCTGTTACAACTAGATTTATTTTACACCTGCCACATCTTGGTCAACAAGAATACTCTAAACACTCTGAAAAGCCCTCCTCTTCAATAAGCCCCCTCCTATGTGAGCCCCTTTTCTAAAAATTCCCCTCTCTTATGAGCCACTCTTTTAAATGAACCCTTTCTCAAAAAATTCCCCCTTTTCTAATTAGCTTCCCTCCCTAGTAAGCACCACCACTCACTTTAACAACCCCTGTTCTCATCCTTTCCCGTAACAAAATCTTGAAGAATGGAATGTGGAAATCATTCTTGCAACTCAAAGTGTGTAATATGTAATTTTGAATAAAATAGTGAGTTTTTCCACCAAAATAATGTGTTCTCTACACATTATTCATTGCAACTTGGATTAACCACCTCCTGGTTAGCTCTATGGATAGAGTGCCAGACTGTTGAGTAGGAGGTCGAGGGTTGGAGCCCCGGCCAGACCAACACTCAAGGTCTTAAAAATTACTGAGGAGAATGTGCTACCTTTCTATAATATCAGGAAATGGATAGACATTCTAGTCTTCTTGGATAAGGATGAATAAACTGTAAGTCTCGTCTCCAGCAGGGTTGGGGTAGGAGACATTAATTTCCCATGCACAAGATTACTGTGTGGTGGATGTCCTCCCCTGGGGTGGGATGGGTGGGTATTAGGCCCACAGTAATTGGCACTAGCTGTTGCGGGGTCCCTGCCTGTCAGTGAGGCTAATAAATTAAATTAAATTAACCATTCATTCAACCATGCGAAATCCCCCCTCCCCCCACATCGTGACCCTAAATATGTTTTGAATTAGCCTCTCTCTCTATTCAGCTCCCAGGCCATCTCCAAAAAGCCTGTATCTGAATGCCTCAACATCTAATAATACACTTGATGTCACCTATTATCAATTTTTTTTAACCCAAACAGAGACATACCTTTGTACAATCCCAAGACTCTTTTAAGCTCATGGGAAAGGAAAAGCTATCAGGACTCGAAGGGTGGGAGATGCCATGAACAGTTTATTTACATGCATGCATGCATGTGCTCTCAATCAAAAACTGATAGTTCTGTTTTGTTGAAGGTATCATTCAAATTAAGGTGTTCAGTGGCTTTTTCAACAAATTGTATAGAAATAAAATGAAGCTTCTCCATTAAAGATGGAATAAAATATTTCAATATTTTTTTATAAAAGATACATTGATAAGGGCCACTAATAAAGGTGATTTTTTGTATCCTTAGTGTTTAGCCTGTCTACTTTGTCCACAATTTCTTGATGACCCACAATTCCCAAAGGATGTAAAGGAAAAGGCTCGCAGAATCCTACGAGCAACACCAGGTTTTGCAATAAGTAGGTAGCAAATTTATCTTAGTAGGGGCCCTTTGAGTAGATTTTTATAAAATTATTGTTTTTCTTTTTTTAATGTTGGTTTGTTGTTGGTTTTTTTTTTTTTTGCCTTTTTTCACTCTTTCCTTTATGTTGTGCTACTTTGGGATAAGCACTGTGGGGTTTGGTTTGGGTTTTTGATATTCTAGTGAGCATTCCAATCTTCTTTCTTTTTGATTTTCATTTATCTATTAAAAACTGTTTGTTTATTTATTTTGATATCTCAATTTCACAAGCTCCTGAACTTGACGGCTGCAGCACAGGAGGGAAATATATGTAAATAGTGTTTTAAACGTTTTCGATTTCTGTGTGTTATATAGAATAACAAGAATTTACCTCAGTGTTAGTGAGAATGTTGGTACATTAGCCACCTTCTCTTCAGTGAATGACTATCAAATGTCCTTTTTTCATATCCTTTCTTTGTGTCATTTTGTTTCCAGACTCCATATTTAATGTATTTGAAAAGCACTCAAGGAGACAGAAATCAACTAAATTTTACCTTTTTTTAGGGGCACAAATGATTTTGAAAAATAACTCACATTGTTTTGGATTTCATCACTTTGTCCAATAATGTATCTTCTATTAGGTTCGTACACAGATACTATTGGATTAAGAATTATTCGCGAGGATGTAGCCAAGTATATTTCGAAAAGAGATGGTTACCCAGCTGACGTTGATGACGTCATTTTAACCAATGGAGGGGCAATAGGAATCCAGGTGAGAGACCAGTGCCCTATCTAGTGAGTTGGAGTTTATCTGCTGATCAACGTCGTGTATCTGCTCAGTTACAGATCACAGGTGCAAAAATGTGATGACAGCGAAATTTACGTGGTTAGATCGAAAACTGTGGTTTACGAGCCTCAGACAAGTTTGCCTCTGTTGTTTACACTTTTTGAGGTCATGTGTGCGCTAAAACTGGACAGATGTAAGGAAAAAAAGAACTTATTTGTGTTCTGCAACAAACAAATTTTGAAAAAAAAAAATTTGGCCAGCTTTGGTAAAATTTAACTTGACCATTAACATTTCGGAGTGGGTACAATTGCAGATACCAGTCTTTTCAGGTTCCCTTCATGCTTCAGATTGCGGCAAGTTTAAGTTGAAATGATGGAACTAGAGGAACGTTTGAGGCGCGCCGCCGTGAAATTATTTTGGCAGTTCCATTCAGGCTTTACAATTTCAAAGAGTGCGGCGAAGAAGGAGGAGAAATTCCAATGAGGTGGACATAAGTGGCGAGGTCATTATGTGTATGTACAATGTAGGCTACCGCCTACGGGCGGTGGCTGTAACTTAGTGTGGCTGTGTTTGTAAAAGGTAGTTAATTAGTTTGGGTAACCAGAATACTGCGATTACAACGCAAGATATGTTTCGGTTCTATCCAATTTTCATGTTCGTATAAAATTTCCTTCTACAGCTAGCCCTAGCTTCGCTTGGTACCGATGTGCCTAACAACAAACTTAAGCCAGGGCTTATGATTCCTATACCAGTTTTCCCTCATTACAAGTCCAGGATAGTAGAATTCAACCTTTACGAGGTAACGCTGCCATGTGACATGAATCCTTACATTTGGCATCTTTCTACTAATTAAGCTGCCTACTCTTCAGTTTAACATTTATCATCATTTGTATCTTTGTGCCAGATGATGGCAAGGAGAAATTAACAGAAGCTAAACTTAAATAAGATCAATACCAATAAGTTGTTTGTTCAGATAAGAGTCCATGGTGAACTTCTCCGTTGCCAATCAGAGTTTTTGTGTACATTACAAGAAGAGAAATTTGGTTTGTTTCAAAGCCAGAAATAGGATTTATTTCTCTTTCAGGGCCAGGTTGTTCAAAGCTGGGTTAAGATAACCCAGGGTTAGCGTGAAATCTGATCTCAGATCTGATGGTTTTAAAAGAAAATCCAGGGTAATCTTTTTGTCTAGAATTTAATGATTGGATGCTCTAAAAACAATAGAGAAAATTGTCCCGAAAAGGCTCATGCACAAAGGAATAAAAGAAACGCGGATTAAAATTTAACCCAGGGTTAGCGCTAATCTGCCTTCGAACAACTTCGAACAACATTTACAGTCCTCTCGACTGTTGAATAAGAGGAGTGACGTAGCTCATGATTGCTGTGCTTAAGTTGATCTTTCTGCTCAGATCCCGTATTATTTGGAAGAAGAAAATAACTGGTCTTTGAACATCAGCGAAATGAAGAGAGCCATAGATGAGGCCAGGCCGCACTGTGAACCAAGAGGACTCGTACTGATTAATCCTGGTAATCCTACAGGTAAGACCCGTTTGTAACCACGGTAACTTGTGCTGTGGTTGTAGATACAGATAAACCTGTTGTCGAGTGTGTAAGGCAGAAAACTTGGTTTTTCGTTCTTGAGAATAAAAACCCCACAATGGAAATAAAAAATTGTCGAAAGGAACGCGCCAAAATTTTAATTCCAATGAATATCCTCTTATCCTCTCTTTTACACTCAGGTCAGATACTGACCTACGACAACATAAGGGAAGTCATCAAGTTTTGCGCACGAGAGAATCTGGTTTTATTTGCGGATGAAGTGTATCAGGAAACAGTCTTCACTGAGGAAGCCCCGTTCCACTCGTGCAGAAAGGTTTTGAGGGACCTGGGACCTGAATACAACAACTTTCAATTGATGTCGCTTAACTCCGCTTCCAAAGGATTTTATGGCGAGTGAGTGGAGAAGACACATTATTAACAACACCACGGAGTAATCATTTGTACAACGTCGCCATAGCATTATAATTTTTTCCTGTGTTTTTATTTGAAGTTCTCTTTAAGGGGAATGAATGGAAGGGGAACTTAACGGGTTGTTTGCGGTACGCCAAAGATATGTATTTAGATGTTCAACGTGGAATAGTTAATATGTTTTACACTGCTAACTCTGGGCGAAAGGATGATATGCGAACGTAGAGTAAATACCGAATGACATGCACGTTGTTAAAAAAATGTTTTAACTTTGCTTAAGGAACATTTCATTTATTTTATTTATGTAGGTGTGGTTTGAGGGGAGGGTATCTTGAGTTGGTCGGATTTAGCAAAGCAGTCAAAGGGCAGTTTAGAAATCTGATGTCACCAAGTATTAGTGGTTCGACTATTGGGCAGGTATTATTTCAAGTTTCTTAACTTTAAACATGTACATGACCACATGATAATCTATTCAGTCCAATAGGAACAGAACGGTAAGCAAGTCAAACCGTTTGGACTTCCAATAAGTGTTATCTCTCTTCACAAATTGGGAGATTTCAGATACAAAGAGAAGTAGAACACCACGCACCAGTAAATATATCTACCGTACTGAAACGACTTTTAGCCCTTCTATGCAAAGGCTGAAGAGAAAGTAAAACGTTACTTGTAAAATATAAGGAAAAAAAATGTACGTAACATCACTTGATTTTTTTATGTTCTTAAGGCTGCCATGAGTTTAATTTGTTGTCCGCCTCAGCCTGGAGACGAGTCGTATGAAACTTTTATACAGGTTTGTAACGTAGGTCTAGATTAAATTTTAAATTAAAACCAAGTGGTTACGTTAAGGATAGGGTTCCTTGTGGACTAGGGATTCTTTCTACTGCTAACTGCAGTCCATACCCTTTACGGACTAAGTTACGTTAAGGACGTGTTTCTTTTTGGATAAGGTCAGTCATGAATAAGGTTCCCTATGGATAGGGTATCTCTTATGAATAAGAATCCTTTGTACAGCAAACTACCGTGAATCCTTATCCTTCATTTACCAGTCAAGGTAAGGTTCCCTCGGGATATGGTTCCTCAGCGATAAGGTTCCTTAGGGATAAGATTCCCTAAGGATAATGTTCGTTAGGAATAAGGTTCCTTAGGAGTACGTTTTCTCAGGGATAAGGTTCCTTAGGAATACGGTTCCTCAGGGATAAGGTTACTTAGGGATAAGATTCCTCAGGGATAAGGTTCGTTAGGAATACGCTTTCTCAGAGATAAGGTTCCTTAGGGATAAGGCTCCATAGGGATAAGGCTCCCTAGGAATTCGGTTTCTCAGGGATAGGGTTCCTTGGGAATGCGCCGGTTCCTCAGGGATAAAGTTTCTTAGGGATAAGTTTCCATAGGGATAAGGTTCCATAGGGATGAGGTTCCTCAGGGATAAAGTTCCTTAGGAATACGGTTCCTCGAGGATAAGGGTCTTTAGGGATGAGATTTCTTAGGGATAAGGTTCGTTAGGAATACAGTTCTTTAGATCTAAAGTTCCTTATGGGCAAACTTCCTAATAGACAAGATTCCCCATCCGTAAAGATTGCTTAAAGGGTAAGGTATTGCAAACTGCGGATTAGGTATTTGCGACCTAGGTTGCGTTAATGAGGAAATTCCTTACGAAAATATTATGTGTTTGTGCACGATCCTCGCAGTAAAGAACACTATTTAAGCAATAGTGAAAATCAGACCTGAAAGAATTTAGGCCTGTAGGGGATTCGAACCACTGACCTCTGCGATACTAGTGCAGCGCTCTACCAATTGAGCTAACAAGCCAACTGGGAGCAGATCATCAAATTAATTTGACATAAACCCGTAAGATGATAAATCAAACACAACGAATATATGAAATTCATATATCTGAACTGCGGTTATAGAAACGTATTTGTGCACGATCCTCGCAGTAAAGAGCACTATTAGCAATAGTGAAAATCAGATATATGAATTTCGTATATTCGTTGTTTGATTTATCATCGAATATGTCAAGTTAATTTAATGGTCTGCTCCCAGTTGGCTAGTTAGCTCAATTGGTAGAGCGCTGCACTAGCATCGCAGAGGTCAGTGGTTCGAATCCCGTACAGGCCTGAATTTTTTCTGGTCTGATTTTCACTATTGCTTAAATAGTGCTCTTTACTGCGAGGATCGTGCACAAATACGTTTCTATAACCGCAGTTCAGATTTATGAATTTCATATATTCGTTGTGTTTGAAAAAGGTTATTTATGAATAAGGATCCCTATGGGTAAAGTCTCTTATGGATAAGGCTCCTTTTACTGCAAACCACAGTCCCAATGCTTTATGGATGTAAAATTGTAAAATGGCCACGAAGGCTCTTTGTAGTTCCTCAAGCGTCTTAAGGAATTTTTTTTGATCACGCAAACAAGAATTCGCTAACTTCAAAGACTTTGTGTACTGATTTGGGTTATTCTCATGTTTGCAAAATGATTACCACGTTGTTCTACTGGATCATGTAATTTTTTTTTTAACAATTTTAAAATTCCTTTACGCGCGAAAGACCATAATCAACTAATGATGGTAAGGCAAACACCTCTGATAACATATTAGACCAAGATAGTCTTACCTTTGTTTTGCAGGAGAAGATGGCCGTTTTGGACTCCTACAAAAGGAAAGCGAAGATTACCACTTCAATGTTGAATTCGTTGGAAGGAGTGACGTGTAATGAAGTGACTGGTGCCCTGTATGCTTTCCCCAGAGTTCGTCTTCCACAAAAAGCTGTCGAGGAAGCCAAGGTGAGGAGTTGAGTTATGGATTTGACGACGAGTTTAGTTATTATTATTATTATTATTATTATTATTATTATTATTATCACTATTATTATTACTAATCCTTTTTTTTTTTAGATTATCTGTTAGTCGACATTTTCAGGTATTGTTCGATTTTTAAGGATTTTATCTTAATTTGTTTGTAAATATTTTTGACGATTAGAGTGAATTATTGTTATCATAGTGTGTATCATCTAGTTTTTCTTACATTTTTATTAGATATTTTAACACATTTTTTCCACTTTCAAACATTTTATCATAATGTTTATAATTTTTTGTGATTATGGTGAATAAAGGATTATATTCATTATTATTACTATTATTATTATTAATATTATAACTATTATTATTATTTTTATTATTATATGCGTTCTGGTGATGTGAGGGTGTGGGTCAGTGTTTGGCATTCCATCAAATTGTGGACACTATTTTCTCATTTGCCGAACTAAAGAAAAGATCAGATTGATATAACATGTAAGCGCCGTTAACGACACTTTCCAGCATAGTCTGTGCACAATCCATCTTTCCTTACTTTTCGAGTAATCTTGGTTCCCATTAGTGGGAAGAGAATTGTTATGATAACATCATTTCTATTTATTAAAATCATTTCCGTTTCTCTTTAGCGTAATAACCTTAACCCAGACCAGTTCTACTGCTGGCAGATGTTGGAAACAACTGGAATAGTTCCCATTCCTGGAATTAATTATGGACAAAAGGAAGGAACATACCATTTTAGGTCAGTTTTATATTTCTTAGTTATCCACGAGATGAGCAGCCCAAAATACTATTATGGCAACACTGCTCTACAAGACAGAAATTGCCAGTTTTCCATCGCTCTCATTTGACTTGTGAATATCTTTTTTTTTTCCTTAAAAATATGATGGTAAACATATTTGGAATTTCCCATTTCAGTCTATCGTGCCCGGCTAGTCAATCAGTGAGAAAACGTCGTCACGAAATTGCTACATATCAACAAACTGAATTTGACGGGTTCTCGTATCGTTAAATATTCGCTAACACGCCATTCCAGGCTGCCCCTTTTTTGTTAATGTTCTTGAGCTCTAAAATAATGAGGGTCCACATTAGGGGTTCTCAAATCCCGCTTTCCCGCCTTTTTTTCTTCTCAATCCCGCCATTCCGCCCCTTTTTACGCCCGGATCCTGATCCCGCCCCATTTTTTTACGAGATTTTTGACATGTTTTGCTTGATCATTGAAATAGGGGTTATGACTTACCTTCTACAGTTGTCAGTTTTGATGGTCCAGGTTCTCAACATCACAATTAGTGACCATAACTTTCTTTTCTGTTTTGCTTAATTATTTTTTGGTCCTCGCATCGGTACATGTTTACCTCGATACTTTAAGTCCAGTATTCTTGGAATTAGATAGATTGATGTTATCTGTCTGTCTTACGAAGATTCAACTGCTTTGCTGCTAGTTTCCATCAGGCACCAGAGCGCTGCACTAGTATCGCAGAGGTCAGTGGTTCGAATCCCGTACATGCTTGATTTTTTTCAGGTCTGATTTTCGCTATTGCATAAATAGCGCTCTCTACTGCGAGGATCGTGCATCATGCGTATCTATAACCGCAGTTCAAAATATATGAACTTCATATATTCATCATATCTGATTTATCATCACGGGTTTATTACGAATCAACTTAGCGGCCTGCTCCCAGTTGGCTTGTTAGCTCAATTGGTAGAGCGCTGCACTAGTATCGCAGAGGTCAGTGGTTCGAATCCCGTACAGGCTTGATTTTTTACAGGTCTGATTTTCGCTATTGGATAAATAGCGCTCTCTACTGCGTGGATCGTGCATCATATGTTTACGTTGAGTTTAGGACATGGAAATTGTATATAAACACACTGGTCTCTTTCAAGAAAACATAAAACTGCTATTAAATCTAACAGCACGACCAAATGCGGACACCCTTCCAAGCAGGAAGTTTGCTTCACTATCCAAAGTGGCGACCCTTACAGATCCTTCTCCTACTTGGTCTTCGGTTACTTCTTCTTCCGCACTGCTACTTGTATCATATTCGTCAGGAAGGCCGACATCTCCTGTTAGGTCAACGCTTTCCCCTGGCACAATGTCTTTCTCGTACAAGAAATCGGGGAGCGTTACAACCTTAGCCATGGTCGTTTCTTGTCGGCCGGTTCTTTAACGAACTGCAGCCCTAAAGGTATGTGCCCATTCCCTCGTAAGCTGGGCGTCTTGGGCACGTACTACCCCAGGTGGAAGTTGTGGTGCTAATGAAATTTCAATGAGTGAGTGCCGCTGCGCGGTCTAGAACGGGATACCACGACTTTGGGTTGGTATAATAAAATGCCGCCCAGTTTGTTGTCTTCTTTATACTTTCCTTGACAGCCTTTCCGAAATTCCTGGCATATTCAAGGGCAGTGCATAAAGGTGATTTCTGATGGACCGCAGAGTGACAGTTCTCTACATCTAATGTCGTGCAGCTCAGGAGGTTGGTCCAAGTATAACCCATTGGCGCTAACAGGTCATAAAGTCTCTGAGGGCCAGACTGCAACAATGAAACAGACTCTGTTGTCTTCTCAGCCACATTTCCCTGTGGTCCATTAAGGGACCTTGGCAAGCTTTGGATTTCACCGCGAATCAAGGCCTAGTTTCGGCGAAGATATTGCAACGTTTCTTTAAGCAGTGTAACGGCATCTTGTAGATTGCAAAGCTGGTACTTTGCATGCTTCTCGTGGACGGAGAAAGCCTTGTATATCTTTCTGACTGCATCTAGAAATGCAGCGGTTTCATGCAGAGTGGTGAATATATACAAGACATGGTCAAATGCCACACAAAAGTCCAGCAGGTTGGTAGAATTCAGCATGCGAAGCCAAGCCATCTCTGGTGCCCTCTGCACCGGTACCTGCAAACACCTTCACTCTTTCCTCATTTCTGATCCAGTGCAGGATGCGATGCGATTGCGGATCTGGATAGACCAAACCATCTTTGTAAACCGCAATGGAGGGAGCCAAGAAACAGTGGTCTGGACCGGAAGGAATGATCCGTGCTCTTAAATATGTTGATAATGAAACTTTCTCGATGCCTTGACGGTGAGAAATATAAATGTCAATATTTAAGATGGCCATCGATCAGACGTTTCCCCATTCGTTTTGGTGCTCTACAACTGCTGCTGCCTCTCCTCGAAGCCCACATCCGTCGCTGGAGCAGGTAACGGCAAAAATTTGCTGCTTGCTTTTACAAGCTGCGTAGATCATATAGGGATCTACGACGTGTAGTGCCTCAAACTAAGATTCCTCGCCGGAGCTATTCCAGAAATTGATAGCAGTAGGAGAAAGCCCTCTTTCTTGGTATTCTGCCTCGATCTTCTTAACTTGCGTGGCGATTCGATTCTTTAATATTGCCACGGTTCCATTAGCAGATAGTCCAAGCTCACTGGCTTTCTGAATACATCTTCTCGTGGACGCAGTTTTCCTAAGCTAACACGCACGGCCCCTTGTTCTAGCTCATAAAAAATAATGGGGCCTCCTTTCCCAACCATGAATACAATGTCATTGACGTGGTGGACTACTTTGGCGAGAAAATCTTCTTTAAGCTTTACAATTTTTTTGACGGGGTTATGAAGTTGTGCCATAAAAAGACTCGATAAACCAGTGACTGTGTTAAGTGAGAGAAATAACAGGCTTCCGTAGGGACCAGTAGCGATGCTTAAAGGGTTTGGGTACATACCCACTTTGTTGTGCTCTGTGAAATGGTCAATCTCGGGAATGCTGGTGTGGCCAACAAAGTCTAGACTTCTAAGATAGCTAGTAAAATCTGGATTTGTGAGCTTCATGACAGAAGTTGGATCCTGTCAACAAAACAGGAATGAGTATACAAAAAGGCGGTAGACACACTTAAGAACCATTTATTTTTCAGTCGACGCTAATGAATTTTTGGTCAAGACAGAACTAAATTCCCGTATCCCACTATTTTTTCCTTGCGATTCCCGAATCCCATCCCCATAAAAACAGGAAATTCCGCTCCCGCTGGTTGTTAAAAATCCCGCATCCCGCTTCTGTTTTCAGCTCATATCCCGAATATCACCACGAAAAATAGCCAAATCCCGTATCCCGCCAAACCTATTGTGGACCCTCAATAATCTGAGTTTGTAACTAGTTGCAGTTGTTATACAGTTTGCAATCACAGGCCTGCTACTTTTCCATTTGTTTTGCTCCTATTTTTTCTACTACAGATTAACAATTCTACCCTCTGAAGAAAAAGTTGTTCCTATGTACGAAAGGCTCAGCAAGTTTCACAAGGAATTCATGAACAAGTACAAGGACGACTAATTAACAATTATTCCACAAGCGCGCGTTGGATATGAGATGATAGATAGCCAACGAGGCGCGTAGCGCCGAGTTGGCTATAATTATCTCATATCCAACAAGCGAGAGTGGAATAATTGTTTTATTAAAAAAACGCCCCCAAGATATTAGACAAATCTTCTCGACTTTATTTTGTGAGAAGAAACCGGATTGAACAATGTACAGAAATTAGATTATGGTATATTGGCTCATATACCATAATGGCTGAGCCAATAAAAAGTCTTGAATTGCATTATCCAATGATCCAGCTTTTAGTAATAATAGTTATTTAAAGGCTCGGTTTTTTTTTTGGTTTTTACCTACTTCTTTTTTCATGCACTTCGACTTTCAATCCACCAGTTCAAAGAATATTATACCTCACAGGCACTTACTCAGTGCCTTCAGTAAGCACCGACGGCCGACGAAAAGCGTCGGCTACTTCGCTCAGAGAAGTCGGCTACATTTTCCCTAAATTTAAATAATTAAAGAAATATTCTTTGAAAACTAAATGAAAATTCATTTTCATGGGTTTGTATGAACTTTTTACCTCAATTTCAAAATTAAATATCGAAAGATCGGACGCGACTCGTTGGTCACGGCACTCGACTCTTTTTGGGGTGGTGTTAGGACGCAAGAGGTTTACGAAAAATTTAATTGCGTGCAAAGTATGGAATCTAGTTAGCGTCATTTGTTTATCGTGTTCAGGAGTTCATTGTGGCCTGATAAATCGAACCTTGAATGAAAGCTGCATTTTCTTGAATGACAACCATGTCAGCCTGCCTCATGGTATTACGAAAAGAACAGAACGAAAACAAATCAGACGCTCATTTAAGCGCATTATCAGTTTTTTCCACTCGCATTTGAAGTCTGAGTTAAAAGCTACAGCTAATTGTTCTTATCACGGTTTCTGGCGCCTGTCTGGCGGGTGTCCTGGTGGGTAGGCAGAGAAGCTTGGAATGTTTATCACCCGCGAACTGTTTATAGGTTCGCGAGTTAAAAACAAAGACAAATGGATGAAAGATAAAAATGCAACTGGACGCTTTCTTACCGGTAGTAAGTGATTCTGTTTAGCTCCATTGTTTTTTAGTGACAATGACCTTAAACTTCCAGAAAATGCATGCAAACTTCCATTTTCAGCTTATTATTATTGTAAAAATAAAAAAAAATGTTGCTGTTGATAGGGAGTTTTCCTTTATCTTTTGCACTCATTTAGGTCTCCAGAACGCCAGAAATGGCATTTCAGAGCTTCCAGATGTCAAAATTTTCTGGGGGGACATGCCCCCAGACCCCCCTAGATTAAGGGGCCTGACGGCCCCTTGTTGGTACGGTCGGTTACTCTCACTGACTAGCTGCCTACTTAAAATTTTAATGAAACCCCTGAACTTACTAAGTTTTTACAGCATTCTTGTACACGTTGCACATAGCAAAGTGTGTGACATGCACATAGGTCATCGATATATGTGTATCTGTTAGTCTAACAACAATTCTATCTTTTTGAAGAAGGTAATTGGTTTGAAGTTAAACCTCGGAGTAACAATCGTGTAATACGGTCATCCGCTTCAGGAAAGACTCCTGAAAAGGACTGTTGTAGTGGCGCATCCACAGGGAGGGTCTCACTTAGGCGGCCGTCACCACCAAAAATACAAGGATGTCAAATAGATCAGTAAATACAAAAGATGGTTTAAGGATCAGCTGCAGGATAAGATAGCTAATAAGGGAATGGCATGGCCAAATTAAAGACAGTGTAGGTTTCCTTCATGAGACAGAACACCCTAAACACAAATAGTTTAGCCAAATGATAAACGGTCTAGTTGCCCATGTCGATTTGGAACATGAAATTGTGAAATGGACCAGCTAAATTGCGAATAGCCTAGCACTCATTTGCGATACAGTCCACAAACGGTATAGCGTTGCGTCAAATGACTCAGGGTAGTAATCGAGTAGCACAGCGTACGCACAAACGGTGTAGCGTTGCGTGAAATGGCTCAGCGTAATGTCGAATGGTACAGCGTACATACAAACAGTGTAGCTTTGCGTGAAAAGGTTCAGCGTAATGTGGAATGGTACAGCGTACACACAAATGGTGTAGCGTTGCGTGAAATGGCGCAGCGTTATGTTGAATGGTACAGCGTACATACAAACAGCGTAGCGTTGCGTGAAATGGCTCAGCGTAATGTCAAATGGTACAGGGTACAGATAAATGGTGTAGCGTTACGTGAAATGGCTGAGCGTTCTTTTGAATGGTACAGCGTACATACAAACAGCGTAGCGTTGCGTGAAATGGATCAGCGTAATGTCAAATAGTACAGCGTACTCCCAAATAGTGTAGCGTTGCGTGAAATGCCTCAGCGTTATGTTGAATGATACAGCGTACATACAAACGGCGTAGCGTTGCATGAAATACCTCAGCGTTATGTCAAATGGTACAGCGTACACACAAATGCTGTAGCGTTGCGTGAAATGGCTCTGCGTAATGTCAAATGGTACAGCGTACACAAAAATAGTGTAGCGTTGCGTGAAATGCCTCTGCTTTATGTTGAATGGTACAGCGTACAAACAAACAGCGAAGTGTTGCATGAAATACCTCAGCATTGGCCCGTGCGACGAAATAACTTCACGGGATTGGTAAAGTTTCAGTCACAGCAAATTATGCAAATAATCTAGAAAGATTTAAGCTTAAATCTTGTTTAACGTTTAAAGCGACATATAATGACTGCAACCATCGTGTTGTATATAAACCTCGCAAACTTTAAAACACGTTCTCTAGTGATACCTGCGAAAGTATGCAATATAATTTCCGGTAAGATTTTCGCGGACAATCTGATCGATTTCTCTTACATTGTGTGCTGAGACTGAAAATTTTCACCTCAGGCAAATCTCCGTCGCACGGCCCAAACAAACATAGCGAGCAACTGAGCAATTAGTATTTGTCCGTGTTACAACACACGAAAGGACTCCAAAGCACACTTAACTCTGATTGGGCAGAAAAACAAAGATTTTCTGGCACCAATCAGATGGCAGAATGACTGCGACCGTTTGGAACTAGTCTTGCAAGACAATGTCCCCAGGGGCTCTTCATGCCCTAATTTGAAATCGACCCACAGCCCCTGGGTCTCAGAGGATGCAATTAGCCTTACCGTAGAGCAGAGGCAATTTGGTAAGTTTCTCCTCTTTTTTGCCTTGCCGATATTGCATTTATTCGTTGTCTTTCCAAAAAGTGTGTCGGGAAATTCTGATATTTGAAAAATTTGTCCTTCTCGGAAATACGAATGACCTCAAGAGTGAGAAAGATAGCTCAGATAGCTTGTTCTTAGCAACGTGGTAATTGATCATGAACTTAATCATTTGTTCTGTTCTCCTTGTTATCTCGCAAAGGTACGTAATATCGATTGTGATGTTAATTTCCTTCCGCAGGGATCAAACGGCATTCATCGCTAAAGCTGCGTTAAGTGTTGTCACATCGTTTATCCTTTACGATTGCTACCATTTAGTTTTGTCTGTCTTTGATATGGAGATTCTCACCGAAGGAAGCATTAACCCAGCGTTCAAGAGAGTGAAGTATGGAGTGCGAGGATGGCTGGAAGGTCGCTCATATGAAATTCAACAAGAGCTTGCTCGTGTGAGTAAAGTTATGATATATAATATATGCAGTAAATATGTATTAGTATCAATCATGGACTTGTAAAATTTTGATGGACAATTGGATAGTAAACACAGAATTCTCAACTGTACACTCTGATACGAACGTTTCGACCGTAGACGACATTTTAGTCTCTAATAATATTTGGATTTAACAGTGGTGGCTTTGCGTGCGCGCTCGCTTAAACGTGGCGAATTAACAGCAAAGGACTTTCCTGTTATTACAGTGAAACCTCGATTTGACGAAGTCCCAAGGGACTGTGTAAATTGGTTCGTTGTATCGAGAGTCCTTCATATCGAAAACCCTGATTAGGATACCCGTCCACCTCATTTATATGTGTCGGCAGGCTTTGAAAAATGAGGCCTAACACAATAGACGCTATACTTATTTAATGACATGTAAATGACTGGCCGGGTATTCTGAAGTTTAGCCAACCCTGATTTAACAACTTCGCGGAAAAACAACCAAAATGTTCGTTATTGGGAGGTATTGGTGTGTGTGTGTGTGTGTGTGTGTGTGTGTGTGTGTGTGTGTGTGTGTGTGTATGTGTGTGTGTGTGTGTGTGTGTGTGTGTGTGTGGTGTAACGTTATGTCTGTATGAAGCTACAGCACAGTCATATGTCATAATGAAAACGTTAATGAATAGCGCAACCGAACAAAACAACTAAACAAAAGAAAACCACTTTACTCTACTACTAAAATTGCTAATCAAGCCGCCCAATCAAAACTTCTTCCAATGAAGAACAAACTGGGGCAAACAACGTTTTACGTATCAGAGCGTCGTAGACTGGAACTCTTTAAGTCAAGATATACGTGACACCGCTGTACTTTCTTACTTTACTCTAAGCTTAAACATGCATTTTAGTTAAACATGCATTGTTGACTAGAAGTAGGTTACTTTTCTTATCTAGTTCGAGCTCAGCTTTTTTAATTTTTATTGTAATTCTTTTGCTGCATATGCAGGGCCTCATTGAAGAGCACCTATTGGTGAAGTGGGCTCCCTGTTAAAATATTGTTAATATTATTATTATTATTATTATTATTATTATTATTATTAAAATTGTCTCATTTTTTGTCATTCTTTACTTTACCACTAAAACTGCTTATCAAGACTCTTAATGGAAAAAATTTTTAATCGCCTCATATTATGTTGTTGGGGATAGCACAAAACTTCGACGCGTTATCCGTAATATTCCTTTAATTTTCGACCATCACAATTGATAGTATGAACATGTCATGAAAAATCGGTTACAAGACGATGAAAAATTTTGAGCGAACCAAACGATTAAAAGAAGAGTTTAAAGCCCGCAAGAGCTCGTCGATAACACGTGTGAGAAGCTACAGTCCAAAAAAACATGTGACCAAACTCTACCTCGTGTATATGTACCGAAACGTAACGCAACAAAAAAAAACAAGAATAAAGGAAAAACGTCACGGACTAGGTTTAACAAAATATATGTCTTTCGTAAAAATGTTTTTCATCCAAGAGAAGGCGCGCGGAAATTCCCTTTCTTTTCTGCCTGACTTGTCAAATTTCATTATGAACATGAACAGTGTGTACAGTATTAAACAACAGAACGCTACCGTATAGTACTGCACCATTGGTCTGTTTCGCATTTGTCTTTGGTCACGTGTTGACATTTGTTGGTTATATCGGGATATCTGTATAAGTTCGGGCTTCTAAATTGTGTTCGATACAACGAAGATTTCGTTATATCAAGGTACGTTATGTCGAGGTTTTGTCGCATACATTTTACTGTAACTTAAGCCGGGCAGAAAAGTATTGTTCGTTATACCGTGGACTTCGTTATATAGAGGTTCGTTAAATCGAGGTTCTACTGTATGTTAATAATAGATAACATTAATCCAAGCTTTGCACTGAGGAAACAAGCCCTAAGTTTTACAAGTGAACTGGTAAAATTGTGTTGGCGCACTTTTCCTGATGGGTGCGGAATGTATGGGTTACCGTTAAATTTTTTTCTAGTGTAACGGGAAACTTTAGGGATTTTTCCGTGTGGTTGTTTAAACATATTTATTCGTTGTTTTCGGTTTTTTTAGCCGTTCTCAATTCATGCGAGTTTCTTTCATTGTGATGTTTTAAAAAGATAAAAAGCCACAGTAGTTTTTGAATAATTTGGATATATCAACAAAGTTGAAATGGTAAATTGGCCACCGTAATGATTACAAAAGCTGACGTTTCGAGCGTTAGCCCTTCGTCGGAGCGAATAGTCAACTTAGGTTATACAGCTGCATCTCGGTACTTTTGTTGTTCATTACTAGTAAAATTTTAGATAAATGTAAGTTTTAATGGTCTTTCTTGTAAAATTGGTTCTCATGGTAGTTGGCAGCTGAGTTTACACTCGTAATTTTAATTAGCCTTCATACAATCAAACTTAACACAACCTTGCATTGATAAGCAGAAATTTTCAATTGCTTTTTCACTTTTATTTTCAAAGCTGTTCTATCGTAATGAAGATAAGCTTTTTAATTTCGATGTTGTGAGTTTGATTTCCGTTCTCTGATTAGTTAGTGCATTCTGCACATCCAGGATATTAAGTAGGATTCGTTTAACTTCAAAGAGACCTTTTTCCGCTCTTTTGTGTTCTTATTCAAATATCGTAAATATCGTAGGACCACGCGCTCGGTAGTACTTAAGCAAGTACGTTGTAAAGTGTAGTTGATTACATCCGAGTCCTTAATTACATACTTGATTACATCGGCTAAGTTTAAGACGCTAGAAGTCATGTCAGTTGTTGGCCTGACCTAGAACAAAAGTTACTGTGGAGCCAAAACGCTGTCTCATCCTTGACATCCGTAAAGCTCGCTTGAGGTAGATCGCCATGTACCAGGAAAACGTAACGAGTTTCCGTTCTCGCTGCCGAATCGTCTCTAACGAGTCGTCTCTACTTAGCCAGTCTCCATTTCTTTTAGGCATCGTTCTTTGCCACGAGAAGTTTCCATATGCCTATTCCATTCGTTCCGCCTGCACGATCCACAGCCGAAAACTGAACAATTTTCGCCTGGCATGATAACAAATTATCTATCTTCGATATTAGTTACTTAAAATTATCCAAACAGGAGATCTTATCGCACATCGGACGCCATATTCTTGAAAATGCTGTGCAGGATCAACACCACGTGACCACGAAAAAACTAGGACAATAACATACTTCTTTGAAGTTCGCCGGCTTTCCTAACCAGTCCCCCTCTACTAACTATGTCTCTACCAAGCAAGTTTCCCCCATTGTTGTTGTGCCTTCCGCGAAAGTTCAGTATGTGCGCGAAAATTTATCGTCACACTAGATATATCATTATTCTGGTTTCTTTGTTTCGTGTTCGCTTTGCCAGGGAGCTGAGAAGCCATTTTCTGAAGTTCTGATACACTATGGAAATCCACAAGGAATGGGACAGCCACCGATTACATTTTTTAGACAGGTGATCTGTGACAAACTTTGTAAATGCAAGTGAATGATTGATGGGTCAGGAACAACTGTCTGATCAACTGTATAAAGTGGGTAAGTTTCTAAAGAAACTGTGGTGCTGCGTCGTTAGGGGTAACAAAGTAATTTGGGTATATCAACTATGTTGAAAGAGTTAAGAAGCTGACGTTTCGAGCGTTAACCCTTCGTCTGACCAACTGTCTGACAGCTCTGACTCAAAATGATTGGCTGAATCAGAGCGGAAAAATGACTAAAACAATGTGAATGACAGACTTACTGACCGTGACTGACTGACAGGTAATGATTGATTGACACCCCGACAGATTGACTGGAAAACTGACGCTGATTGACTGACTGACTAAGTGACGACGATTGACTGGCAAAGACCGACTAACCAACACCGATTGACAATCATTTACAATGACTGACTCTCTGACAATAACTGATAAATTGACAATGACGGATTAACAGACAATGACTCATTAACTCGAGCTGACATACACAGTGACAGACAGCTGAAAGAACTTAACAACTGCGTAGCTTAGTGACTGACGGATTAAGTGAATGACTGAATTTACCACAGAGATGAATATTTGGATAACTGGATGGACGAACACAGAGAATTATGCCGGAGTTGGCTTCGACGTTGAGTCAAACAACTCTGTAGCGAAACGACCGCAATGCGAATTACCCAGATTTTAGTGGAAATAGAGGATAAATCACGTAAATTAAAAGATTCAGACAGACCAACCACAAGTAAAAATGAATCCGTAATCCTGACTGAAATGAAATACATTCAACTTGGCCCGTGGATTGAAATTCAAATAAAGTCATGACTGCCACAGCTACTAACTATATGATTGTGACACAGGTTTTGGCACTTCTTTTGTGTCCTGACCTTCAAAATGATGAACGTTTCCCACAAGATGCCAAAAGAAGGGCGAAAAGAATTCTTGATGACATGATAGGACACACTGTGGGTAATACGCAGTTTATAATTATAGTAATGGCGACAGGTATAGATCCTCTCCTTTGTATTTGACTGGCATATTAGAATTAGTACCCCCGCATGGATCCTGGCCTTTGTATAATTCTACCAGATAAGATATAGGAACACAACATGCCTGACATCCATTTTCCATATGTGGCATGTCATATACAGCCGCAATGCATTTAGCTTCAAAGCTACTCAGGGAATTCGAAGGTAGCGAAATATAGTACACATAAAAAATCACCAAAGTGTGTATGCCCAGTTCGTTACCACAGCAAACAGTAATCTTAGAATATTGTGTACAGCACCTCCGTAAACGTATTTTTTCCAATGGAGAGGGGGAGGGAAGGCGAGGCGGGGCTGGCTTGCACTGTGTCCACGATTTCTGTGTCCGCCTTCCTCTGAATTTATTTGGATCCGCCCTCATCCCTGAAACTTACATTTTCAGAACAGTGCTGATAAAATTTGTAACAGAAACGCTTTGATTCTTTTACAGGTAGTTATACTGCAACTCAAGGGATTAATGTCGTGCGTGAAGACATCGCCAATTTCATCTCGCAGAGAGATGGTCATCCAGCAGTAGCAGATGATATATATCTCACTGATGGAGGGGCCGAGGGACTTGAAGTAAGAGAGATACTCAAGAGGCACCTGAGGGTATTTTGGGTGTGGTGTACCGTAAAACTCTGACCTTAACTAAGGCATATTCTGTGGTCTAATTACAAACAATCAGATAAATTATCGTACATCAAATATCGTGCCCACGCATACTATATTGATACAGACTTTCAAGAATAAGATTTAAGACAATTGGTTATTACCGTACATGTGCATTGTGCCTTGAAGGCAACATTCACACCCTCCAGAGGTTTCCAGTTCAGAGATCCACCCTGTCCAAACTAAATGGTAACATTTTCTACCCTTTTAGCGCTCAAGAAACCGAAGGCCTTGTTTGGTTTGGCGGCGCAGCCAATGAAAGAAGTCCCTCACCTTAAGAGTGAAATATTGAACCAATCAGGGGATTTTCCCAAAATTTTTCATTTTGTGTTGGTTGTCGTAGGAGTTAATAAACCAAGATGCGGACAATTTTCCCGAAATAACGTGCTGTATAAAACACATCTCTAATAAAAAAAAGTGTGATTTTGGGAAAATTATCTGACGTGCCTTTTAAATGTCAGTTGGGTTTTACTCCTTTTTTTTTTATTGCCCCTATGGCTGAGAGAATAGATCCCCTCACGTGAGTCCGATGTCTGTAACCGATTGGTTGTGTCCTAACCGATTGTTCACGAGCAAGGTCAGTACAGTTAAGGAAGTATACTGTTCACCAAAAGTATTATAGGAGCATGATACAATCTCAAATGATTTTCATAAGGTGATGTTGGGAATTGTTCAAATTGAGAGTCATGAAGAAACAGGTCGTGCTGGAGTGATGATTCCTGTACCAGGCTTCAGTATGTACCAAGCCAGACTGCTACAACACAACTCGTACCAGGTACTGACCGTGCAACAGAACGTTTAGTAGTTTTTTGAGAAAGATCTGCATTCAAATGGTGTTTGAAGGTTTCTAGCGTCCTCTTTACGTGTACGACCGACGTCCGTCCAAAAAAAAAAAAAAAACACCGATGCACACAAAAACTCCTGATATTTATTTAAGGCTTTCAGCAATGACAACGAACTCACAAGTTTTCCCATGAATGGAAAAAGTGCTACTGTGCATGTAGTATTTGCTTTCAATAATTAACGCATTTCAGAAATGCGACTTAACATGGAGCTAACTAAACTTTTAGCATTGCTTAAGTTTTAATTTTTGTTTCGAGTATCCTTTGAGTTTAACACTTTCTGAGGACCAGTGTGGTATTAACAGGCTTAGTCTGATTCAGTTTGCGCTGAAGAGTTTAGTTACCAGACTACTAAAAACCAAAACGCGTCAAACGCAAAATGAATGAGACTCACCTTCAAAGGCCCTGAAATTTCTTACTGGACGTGAAATTCTTCACCTTTTCTTGTAAAATGTCATGTAATTGAACATTACATGAACAACTACTTTCGCGAGCAATGTGTTGCCCGCGGTTTCATTCGGGCCCCATTTTCACCAAAAGTGTAGGTGACGTCACACCTTTGGGAAAATGTGATTGGTTACTTGCAACAGCTTTACTTCTCTAATATGTGTCATTATGACTCATTGCTTAATACATTTTCATGCACTATACAGATATTTTACCCTCTCGATGAAGATAACAACTGGGCTTTGAACATGGCTACACTCGAAAGAGTGTTGGAGGAAGCCAGGCCGCATTGCGTCCCAAGAGCCCTTGTGTTGATTAATCCCGGAAACCCGACAGGTAACTTTTGTTGATTTTGCAAATTTAGTAAATTTTAAAACTGTTTTTAAGTAACACAGAAATGTCCATTCTCTGTTTTCTAGGACAGGTCTTGACATACGAAAACGTTCAAGAAATCGTCAGGTTTTGCGCTCGAGAGAAGCTAGTGTTATTCGCCGATGAAGTTTACCAAGCCAATATTCATGTCGATGGAGTTGAGTTTCACTCGTGTAAGAAAGTCTTGAGGGATATGGGAGCGGAGTATAGCAATTTTCAGCTGATCTCGCTTCATTCAGGCGCAAAGGGATATGCTGGAGAGTAAGTGTGCGATGTGGTTATTCTTTTTTGCTGCAATTCGAGTGCAGGGCTTAAAAGGTTTGTGTTTATATTTACCCCATTCAAGGCTTAAAACAGACTAGGAATAATTAGGGTTCACCTCATTTGACCTGAAACCTTTAGGGGAGCGAACCAATCTCTGGTCGTTCAAAGGGTGGAAAAACTATCAATATAATAATTCAGCGAATAAAAGTCTACCAAACAAACTTAACCTCTCCATTCATCGGAAAGTGATTTATCTGCTGGACAGTGTCACCCACCTGGAGGCGATCCATTAGTCAAGGGCTCAGAGCATACAAAAGAACACCAATCTTGACCAGAAGTTGTCACCCACAGGAGATATCACCAAAAATATGTCTTAAATTATACTGAAAATGTCAGCTCTCCAGGATTATGGGCGTGATATTCATAATTTCTATTTTCAAGACATTGTATAAATAATTTCTTTCAGATGTGGTCTTAGAGGTGGATACATAGAGCTTGTCGGGTTTAGTGAACAAGTCAAGGCTCGGATCAAAATGTACCTCAGTGCAAGATCTTGTTCCTCGACAATAGGACAGGTACAATAACAATAATGAAACGTTTATTCAAAACATGGCAACGTGTGTGGTATATACTAAAACAACTATTCACCTCAGTGTCAGTAATCTTTACCTCGCCGCTTTGTGACTCGGTAAACGTCCACCACCATTCACGTGCGAATATAATAATCGTTTTATCACGCTTCATTCAATCCTGAACTGTTGGATATTTGGAGCTACTTTCAGCCCGCAACAGTTGGAAAAATGCATTTCCATATGCGGTGACTCGGATTTGAGATAATAAACGGATTTGAAAGAACCAATCAGAACACTAGAAATGCAATATCCGGAGTTGAAAATTGCTGTTACTGTTATTATTGTCATTATCACTGCTTTGTTATGATGATCATCAATATTATCATAAATGCTCAGTAAAAACCTGATTACCCAACCATTATATTATTAATGTCGTCAATGACATTCGTTAAGGATGAGTGGGATGCTGTCTTTAGGCTGCAGCCCGCTTCCCTTCCAGGCACGTTCCCCCCTCCTTTCCAGGCACTCTCCCCCCTCTCTTCCAAGCACGCTCCCCTCCTCCCTTCCAGGCACGCTACCCCCCTCCCTTCCAGGCACGTTCCCGCTTCCTCTCCAGGCACGCTCCCCCCTCCCTTCCAGGCACGTTCCCCCCCTCCCTTCCAGGCACGCATCCCCTCCCTTCCAGGCACGTTCCCCCCTCCCTTCCAGGCACGCTTTCCCCCTTCCTTCCAGGCATGCTCCCCCCTCCCTTCCAGGCACGCTTTCCCCCTTCCTTCCAGGCATGCTCCCCCCTCCCTTCCAGGCACGCTTCCCCTCCCTTCCAGGCACGTTCCCCCCTCCCTTCCAGGCACGCTTTCCCCCTTCCTTCCAGGCATGCTCCCCCCTCCCTTCCAGGCACGCTTTCCCCCTTCCTTCCAGGCATGCTCCCCCCTCCCTTCCAGGCACGCTCCCCCCTCCCTGATATGAAAGTTTCGCCATCCCAGTTCCTTTCTTCCATCCAACCCTATTATTCTTATTATCACATTCCAGTTTGTCTCCTTTTCCAAGGTGATCATGGGGCTCATTTGCAACCCTCCAAGGCCAGGAGATGAATCATATGATCGCTTTTCAAAGGTAAGCACTCTTCCGCCTTTATTTTGACGAATTGCATCTACTTACAAGCAAGCGTTCTTAAGAAAAGTTCCCTAACTCGAGTCACTTTAGTGTGAGGTGTCACGCAAGACGACAAGACAAACCAGAGGAACAAATTGGTTTTGCCAAACAATTGGAAACTTTCCCCTTACGCCTATAAAACTTTCGCCTATGTAATTTATTCATTTTCATCTATGTAAAAAAAAAAAAAAACTCACCCAGCTAAGGACTAATCAATTACTGATAATACTCTTACAGGATAATGAGACTTTTTCAGGACTTGCTTGTTATATACTTAGTCTTGAAATGAGTCGGAAAATTCCATCATTTTTCAAGAATCCTGTCAAGATTCTTTACGAACCATATAGAGGTTCTTATATCAGGCATGTTCATCTTGATTCAAAAAGTGTTTGACGAGAAAAGTGATTATGTTTTGTGCATGCGTTCGTTTCAAAGGAAAAAGAGACTGTTCTTAAATCTCATAAGAAGAAGGCAAAGTTGGCAACAGAAGTACTCAACTCCATGGAAGGGGTCAAATGTAATGAAGTAAGAGGAGCAGTGTACGCATTTCCGAGGATCACGTTGCCAAAAAAAGCTATAGAAGAAGCAAAGGTAACATTACCAGCTCTATGTTAGAATGCCCGTATGAGTTAAGACACGCCCAAGGGGGTCAGAATCACTTCCTTCTTAAAGCAAGTTCGAATTGCAAGTCAACATCACTGCAGCGCGTAGAGCGTATCCTATCACCGTGAAAAGTTATCACGACCGTAGCAGTAAGATGTTCAAAATAATGAATGGTGATGATCCTCACACTGCTGCAAAGGGCGAAGAGCAGAAAATTTGAATAACCGTCAAATAAGACAGAAGCTGGTTTGCTCCTCGTAAACATTTCCTGTTTCTAAGTAGGTTTACCTTGAGCTTCTTACCATTAGAATTAAATCTGGTTTTTATCTGCCCAACGAAGCAAGCATTTGTATTTTTCCTTCTAAGACAAAAGGACTGCCGCCAGACGAGTTCTATTGCTGGAAGGCTTTGGAGAAAACCGGAAGCTACTTTGTGCCAGGCCATGGTTTTGACATGAACGGGAGCAATAATCATTACTACTTCCGGTGAGATATGATACATATTGTGTTGCGTTAAGCGAAAACTTCATTGCGTTAAGCGAAAACTTCATTGCGTTAAGCGAAAACTTCATTGCGTTAAGCGAAAACTTCATTGCGTTGAAGCCTTCGCTGAGGCTCTCGGTCGCAGGAGACAATAGTCCTTTTTACAGTCGTGGGCTTGGCCACCAAGCCCACAACTGTAAAAAGGACTATTGAGGAATAGAGCGAGCTGCATGTTCCGCTCTCCCGCCTTTTTTCCGTTTTTCCTTTATTTTTCCCTTCAGATGGTCGTACACGACAGGTCTGCTCAGGTTGGTAGGCGGTCGCTGCTTGCTTCTGAAAATAAATTCAGACTTCGTGATAGCGCACGATGTACGAGCTATCGGACTTCTATGTGACGTGAAAGAATAGTTCCCTTTCGGAATCGGACTGAACTCACCTTTCCCTCCACGGATTTATTTTTTATTTCTTGCAGAATAACTATCCTTCCTTCTGAAGACAAGTTTATTGCAATGTTTGAAAGATTGAAAACTTTTCATCAAGAATTTATGACACAGTATAAAGACTAATAATAAAGACCAAACTGCGTTCTAAACAGTTTATACAACTTTTTTATGTGAACTTCAAATTGGCCGGGAATTGTTATTTTTACAAACTAATAAAGCTACATCTATAGGGGAATCCTTGTTTACAATATTTGCCTCGTTAGCATAAGCAATTCAGTTTCTGATGGAGCTAAAAATAAATCAGTTCAGAATATCGAAAGGTTAAAGTATGATTAACTCGGCCAATGAATACGAGCCTGATGCATTGAATACTTTTTGTGCAACACGGGTTTAGAAACTCAAAATTTTACATAGAATGTATGAGCTCATTGGCGCTTTTGCCACCCAGAAATTTTGCCGTTTTTTATGGACTATTTCTCCTTGAATATTACACCCAAAGAGCAAAAAATTTCACCATGTACTGAGGTGTTCAAGCTCTTTAGCCGCCTGAAGTCAATTTGTATCTAACATGCTTCCTTCTTTACTCAAAACCGTATGTAAATGAGCAAAAATGTAAAAATTAACGTCAGCATGAATCCGCCTATAGTCTGAAGGCAAATTTTCGTTAGTGTAGTATATCGTGCCTTGAAGGTACGACGGTTTTCGTAGAGAACCCGATCGGGTCCGAAGGCGTCACGAAAGTTCCGAAACCACCTCGTCTACTGATTACCCGAATCTTGTGACTCCATTTTCGAAGCGGTAAACACGAGACCACCAGTCATTATTTTTGGCCTGTGAGGCGGAGGAGGGGGGGATGGTTTGGAGGTAATATGATTTTTAGGGGGAGGGGAAGAGGAGATAAGTCTTCGCCAACACAGTATAAAGAAGGGACTATTCAAAGATGACTGCCAATGAGAGGGCATCATAACAACATTAGAGCCTTGAGGGGGATCAAGTCAATTTTATCATGACACAACAGTAACCGTCCCCCACCTCCCACTACCAGTGCCTAAGATTCTTCTAAAGGCTGGTGATGCGATCTGATGACAAGAGGGTAACAATACCGTCGAAAATTCTAAGTATCTTTACCAGTAACGCAAACGAACGGAACTGATGAATATTTCAGCATTTATTAAGCAGAATTCATATTATATTTACATTCACTACACTTGACGAGCGATCGTACTGGATTGTTCTATCTCGTATGTCATTTGAATAAGCAAGAGAATATTGAATAATTGCACGATATATTGGATTTATTATATCGTAAGACATAAAATAACTCAAAAACCCCCTTCCTAAATTCATTAGAACCCGTCTCTACTTAGTAGAGTCTTAAAATACCAAGGTTTCAGGTCTTTCAATTGCGGAGAACGATTAAAAATGTTAAAAACTTTCAGTGTTTTCTATTCACTTTTCTTTCCTCCTTACCTACAAAAAATGTTGTTTGGTTATTTTCTCATGCAACAACAACAAAACAAAACAATACAATAGAGGTTTTGCATGGCAGTCATGTTGCATGGCAGGAACAATGAAAATATTTTGCATAAGAAAATTTTTCCCCTGGGAAAAATAATCTATTGTTCTTGCCATGCACATGGCTGCTGTGCAAAACCTCTATCTCTATCTTAGGTCGCAGTCGCATGATGACTTTTCGTCAATTGGAGCTTAATTATGACTCAAAAAATTTGTCTCAGAAGACATTTTTACGCGACTGCCGATCCTTAGAACTTGAGTCTAATAGTTTTTACTGGAAAAGCTACTATGTATGATCTTGATGTCTGTACGTGTTAAACTGGTACTTGATATCAGTAAAGAGAAGTAGGTGGACGAATATCATCCGTGCGTGATCCTCGCCGTTCAACCGGCAAGCTGACTGTGCCACCAAGATCCTAGTGGCCCTTGAGTTTGTATTTTATGAATCTAGTCAGGTTTACCCTCGCAGCATCTATCACAGGGAAGTGGTCTCCCAAGGTTCTTCGTTCGGTCTTTATCTAAAGAAGAAACGAGTAAGAGGAAACTTTCAAGAAAATGTGCACACTTTCCATTGCGATTCCTAATAACATCTCTCAAGTAGCTACTTCCTATCAATTTAAGTTGATGTTGACGTTGTCACCATTTTTTGGAGCGGCTTGGAGTTGAGGGTTCGTTGAAATTTCCCGTTAATTTGAAAAAAATCTCTAACATTTGACACCTGAAAAACTAACACAAATGGTCATTCTCGGATCAAACAATCAAACTGCTCCTTACCCTACTCTTAAGGACTGGTACCAGCTGCACTAAGTTTGCCATAAGACCAACGGAATCTGCAGCAGTGTTGACAAGCGGTCCGTCCGCAAACGTATCAAAGACTGCGTCCAATGCTTCAGATATCAACCATAAACTGTGATCGCCGACAATGATGTCACGAAACACGATACCAAGGGACTGAAAGGACAACAGCATTCAAATTGACTTTGTAATCAGAATTTGAAATTAAGAAGGAAGACATGGAAGACAAACATGACTGAATCGACGAACTACGAAACAGTAAATTGCCCAGAAGTGGATACTCGTGAAGTCAGTTAGGTCGTGAAGGATTTTTTCAAACAAAATCTGATTGCAATGCATTAAATCTTAAAAGAGTTGCAATCGAAATATGTCACTCTTTACCTAAGAAAGACATTTTTAATTTCCTTGATTCTTGAAAACCGTTGCGTGCACACAGCGTCACCCCAGCTTCGAATGAGACAAGGCATCCTTAAAACGCAGCCTTGGGATATGATAGGTTTTATCTTCTTTTATAAGTTTAATGGCAAGAGTACCATATAACCCCATACATTAATTATGCATTCAGACTAGTAGACTTTGTTTTTAAAGTTTTGTCGTGAAAGACAAAGGAGTGGAATGCATAATTACTGTATGGGGTTATATGGTACTCTTTCCAGTTTAATTAATAGCTAAGCAGAATTAGATTTTTTTTCTTAAAAATTATGCTGAAGGAATTTGTAACCATGTATAAACAAAGTTATCAATCAATCAATCAAACACTAATTACGAGGTATAATGTTTGAAGGTGGGTTGGTACATGGTATTTTAGAGAGATTATTTAGATGATTTAGCACCTTCTGCTTTAGATAACCCGCTCGTTTGAATTGTTTTTGGGGTAAGATATCAACAGCTACATGTTAACAAAACTTTTTCGCACAATATACCGAATACTCCAAACGCTCAAAATGATAACTGAAGTTGAAAACCTAATATACCTTTAGAACCTCGAGAGTGTTGTCCCTTTTGGCGGCCATCTTGCCAATGAATCCCAGGATGCTTAGCAGTTTGACCTTGGCGGCTTCACACGACGTATCAGCCGTGATTCTACACAACGTTGTCACGTGTTCAGCTGTGATGCACTTGGAGAGATACGAGAACAAGACAGTCAACCAGTTGTAGGATTATCAAAGTCTAAGGGCGTAACTGAGGGAGGGGGAGTACCCACGAACCTCACTCAGGGAGGGGGGTATCAGCACGGCAATCATCACCCAGTACTCACTTGCGGCTCTTGTACAGAGGACATTTTATCCATTATTGATCGAAGGACTCCTGTGGCGGCTTCTAGGAAGTCTTCCTCGTGGGAAACAAACACTTTGGCTAGAATGGAGGGAGGAAGGAAATATGGAAGATGTCAAGGGAAGAATGTACTTCTACTAAGAATGCCGAGACTGGAGTTGCTAAGACAGTTATTTTAAGACAGAAGTGGTTATTTGGTGATAATTTAAGACAAAATTTGAGTTTTGATACTAAGTTTTGATCACATAGCCGAACGTTTGCTAATTTCTTTCTAATATACCCGAAAAAATATAAGGAAGCTTGCCCAAAGGCTTGCTTTTGACCGATTCTTTAATCGCACAATTGACAGCATTGTTCTTTTTTTGTACTTACTGTCCGCCGCAAACGTCAGAGAAAAAAGCGAATTCCAAAGCTGTCCCAGTGCTTCATCTCCTCCCAGTAGATCGGTATCCAAGGCTGACACAATATTGTTAAGGCAAATCAATGCCCTTGCTTGTACTGTGCTTAGTCTGGAAAGGAAAGGTTAACACAGAAAGTTTAACCTGGAACCAGAGATTCTGCCGAAATTGGTTCTAAACAGATTCAATTTTTAAATTTCGCGCCCCCTACAAAATTATGAAATTAATTCTGTCTGATTGAAGTACACGAGAGCGTTTTGAGACGAAAGTGAATGATAACAGTATGCTACTAAATTTCCCTTCTCAATTAAATTTAACAAACTTTGAACGACGATTTCACGCCTCGACACGCCTGTTTAAGCTTGAACAAACTGTAAAATGGCTTTTTCTTTCACGACGTTTGGATGAAAATAATCAAACCTTTGGCTTCCGCTACTGGTTCTTTAAAAGAAAAGCGAGACGATGTCATTGTGAGTACGGAATCGGCTCAAGGCTTCTGCGTTGAGATTTGACGACAAGCAAACGCATAAAGATGCTACGTAATAACGAATTTCTCATTCGCTCTAAGACAAAGGCGTGGGCCTATTTGTAGTTGTATCACTACAAATCACTTAACATCAGTAAATTAACCCTTCCACTCCCAAAATATCATTAGAAATTCTCGTTACTGTCTGTGATACAATTCTTATGATGTTGGTACTGGATCAACACATCTCCTAATTGATATTTTTTCTTTACTCTCATCACTTGTCTGCTTGACATTGTATTTATAAATGTAAGGAGAATTTCTGTCTTGGTCACTCCTGAGAGTGCAAGAGTTAAGGGTCTTACATGTGGAGCAGCTTCTCTCCGTCAGCGTGAGCACTCAAAGCTTCATACACAGTTGCTTCACCAAATGAACACTTAGAAAGAACCTGACGACAAAATTACATCATCAAGTGAGAAAGTAGCGATTGTTTTCAGTTTCGCACCTGATTGGTCGAGAGGATGACGCCAGTTTTTCGTCATTAAATCAAAGAGCGAAGTGGGAAAAACCAATTTATTTCCATATTCCTATCGATACTCAATTGAAAATGGCTCTACTCTAGAATAAAGTTTTAAAAAACCCTCAACCCTGCTCGTCGCTTTTGTAACCCTTTCCCCATAAGAGCAGGACATGGGAACAGCTGACGATAATGCTGCATCACTAGCAGCAAATTCAGTCAAAAGATAAGGCCATCCGAGGCAAACTCCATGAAGTTCTTACTTTTTTCTGAATTGACGGCCCTTGACATACCGGTACTATGTAGATCTTCGATCACAATTACTGTCCTAATCATATTGCCGTGTCCAGTTGAACTGCTTCAAAATCAAGTATTAACAGAAAACTTGTTCCTAAGGTAGACCTGTTATTATGACTAATGATTCAGCTTACCCTTTTTGGAACTTCTCGCGTAACAATCGCGTTGATCATTTCCGTGGATAAACTCTCTGGATTCTACAAAGAAACAAAAATACTCCTAATACAGAAATGTGAAGCATATTTTTAAAAGTTACCACACAGCGGCTAAGCTTTCTTCTCTGCCCAGTTTAGCTGAGAAAAATTCCCACAGTTTCTCGATGATCATTAGGGCACATCACAAAAACCTAACATTCTCAAGCGCAACGCCCACGGTTCTCCAAAAGACATACTCTTGCTTAAACTTCGGCAATTTCTCTTGTAATAAAATAAATTACATTTCATCGTCAAATTGTTTCGAAACGTGTTCTTTTTGTCATTTCTAGTTCAAGTCTTGCCCCCCCCCCCCAAGTCACCCCCCTCCCATTTCTCACCCCCTTATACCTGATGAACACCGCATAATGTCACTGAATAGGAGGATTTTGCGGGGATCGCATGGCTTGCAGGGGCACGGAGGGGGGTCAGCCGTCGCTAACAGAGTATAAAGGGGGGACTATAGCCAATTGACTGCCAACGGGGGGGGTTACTAGAATACTACAGAGCCTTTAAGGTGGAGGTCAGGTAAATTTTATATTGCGACACAACCAAAATCCTCCTACCCACCCCCTCCCCCAGCGATGAATAATGACAGGTTCCTAGCTGAGACCCACGCACGCACCTGTTTTGGCCAGAGAAAGAACTATTCCCCCCCCCCGACCCTACCCCACCCTGCCCAACACAAACATAAGGATAAAATCTAACCATATCGACATCATATTGAGCTGTCTCTTGTAGTCCTTCTTCTTCTTCTTCATCAGCCGAGTCCAAGCTGACACAGTCATCCACATCTTCCCATTCATCGTCATTAGAATCTACAAGGAGTAAAATATGTTCCGCAATAATTTACGAATAGAAAGGGCCAGATTGAAAAAGTAAACTTTGAAACCTATGGCCAGCGGCATGATAACCGTAATCGCTTGACCCAGAATTAAACCACTGACTTGGTTTACGTTGTGTGCGTGCGTACGTGTGTTTTTTCTTTCTAATACGCCGAACTGAAGGAACATACAGTAATCAATATGACTATCTGATAAGAACTATATCTAAGAATCATGACTGCCAGTTGAGGACACTAAAGAAGTAAGAAATAAAACAAAAGTTGAGTAAAAATACAAGCTGTGCGATAGAGGAAACAAGTATGACAAAAGTTTATATTTTTAAGCTACGATGTGCATATAAAAGGCAGTCCGCTCCACGTTCTTCACTCAAAGGTGTCGACAGATGCTTATAGTTGTTACGTCTCTTGAATGGCTACTCCGTAGCAACGACCCGAAATACAATGTAGGGAGGGGGAGAGAGGGGGTCCCAGCCTCCCACTTCCCGTACCACGTTTTCTCACCCCCCGTACTTTTGTACCCCTTTGCCTCCCGGCTCCATCGAAATACTTCCGTCTCCAGGTAAATAGAAATGACCAGAAACCCAGCTTTTTGACATGTTGTGTCAAAACGTATAATTCTTCACCATTCTCTAGCGTTGCATTTAGCCGTTATGATAGTGCCATTATCGTAAATTTTCCCGGAATGAAATGCTTGTATAGTTCTCTCCTTTTTTAACTTTCTGACCGTAGTTGGAACCTCTCGAACGAGTTACCAAATAAAGAACTGCCGATTGCGTGACGCAACAGGTCTACTCCCATCTTCGAACACTAATCTCCTTCGTTAAGTTACAGAAGTGTCGTGAAAGAAACTGTTGTGCTTCATCTGCCGGCACGTAAAACATTGCACGGCTTATAAAATATTATGTAAATACGCGGCCACATTTAATTGTGAATATTTCCACCCAACCGAGACGAAACTGAAAATCAAGCTTGGCGCCTCTGGTCTCCATTGTCATGTAAAGGCTCTGGTTTGAAATAAAAGGCGAGAAATCAAAGAAAGCGAAATTAACTGGCAAGCCTTTAGCCCTTCATTGCTGTCTCGGTTCGTTTTGATTTGTTTCGTTTTTCATACTATTCTATAAACAGTGGGTTTGTTTCATTACGTTACGTAATGAAATGAAAAATTTCGCAACTGCAAGGAGCCTAACAAAAAAAATTTGGCAATTTAACTGGATTTGAACGTGTGATCTCGTGATGCTGTTACGATGCTATAACCGATTGAGTTTACCATTTATTTCTCCAGATCTGATTATCAATTCTTCTCATTATCTGCTTTACATTTCCTTCCAACTCAGTAACGAGAATTCATTGTTCAATCAAGATAACAACTTCTACCTTTATGTTTAAGGTATTCTCATTACAAGTTTGTAGGATATTGTGTGGATATTATAGGGAGAAGTTACATGTCAATCACTTACGGGAATTAAAGGGTTACGTAACCAATAGTGTTAAGACCCGGTCAAATGAAGACTTGTGTGTTCTTTTATTGGTAATAAAATACATATACTTAAAGGGTAAAATTTCCGCTCAGGAAATGAGCCGTGAAAATTACCCAGACAGTGACGTTTATTTTTAGGTTAAAAGTTGCGTTACTTTTGTGTTCGCATTCCTCGAGGAAGTCACACCAGGATCAGTTCCCCCTCAAACCGAAAGTACATCAAACTCAAATTTCCGGATGATCGACAAATGGTAATGGAGAAATTCTGTTATAGACTCCTCTTCCTTTTCACAGCTATAGTGATTCTCACAAACGTATACTCTTCCTCAAATGACCAATGCAAGCCAGTTCGGTTCCTCGATAATCAAGATGCAACGGATAAAGAAGTTGAAGAGTACGTGAATTATTTCGCCCGGCCCACCATATCTAGTCCCTTGAAGCAGTATCTCCACAAACCGAGGACATTGTTCGCTTTGGCCAAAGCGGCTGAAATCGCTGTCGAGCATTACAGCGAGAATTCAAACAGAATCTTCCGACTTCGACAGATCCTCGATTTGAAAGAGCTAGGTCAAGGCACGCACTACTGGTTTCATGTTCTGGTTTTAGAAGGCGACAAATTTCTTACAGAGGCCTTCTTTGAGGTTCAAATCTCCAATCATTCGCATGCAGAGGAAAACTCAAACTGGAGCAACTTAAATTTTGGCGAATTCACAAAGATTCGACCGTATGAAGAAGAATGCGACCAACTAAGCAAACTTGCAAATTGTACCTGCCGTCATCACGGCAGGTGTGATAAAGGGACAGCTCGTATTTCGCCCTGGCTTGCATTTGCTCTCAAAACGCAAAGAGAGATTCAAATCAACCAGCCTTTTGATCAGATTCAAATGGTTTCCGCACACAATGCCTTCAATGACCGAGCCGATGGATATGGTTATGCAGACTGGTGCCCCTGGCCACCCCCCTACCAACATCTTTGTTTGGATTTAGCTAATCAAGAGTTCAGTTTTACAGATTTACTCAACATGGGGGTGCGGGGTATTGAAGTCGATCCATGGTGGTGCTTCGAAAAGATGTTGATGAGTCACGATGACAAGAAGGCATACCGGGGCTGTGCACCGTGGGACAGGGAATTTAAGGACGGCATAAAGGAAATTGGCCAGTGGGTGCATCAACCGGAAAATTCCCAGGAAGTCATTCGTATCTACTTTGAAGATGGCGCCAGTCACACCCAAGGCCATGACCAGTTGATCAATGGTCCAATAGCCGAATATCTGGGAGATAAAGTACTAACACCCTCTGAGTGCAAGAAATATTTTCAAGGCAGGTGGCCGACCATGAAAGAGCTGAGAGAAATCAACAAAACTATTGTCTTGGCTGGATTTGGGGACGAACATGGCGGCGAGTACATTTTTCCCGGATACTGGATTGAACAGACAAAAAACTCCTTCACTGCCAGACCTAACTGTTCAGCTATCAATCCCGATAAGCCCTCCAGAGTGTACTGCGACAGTACAGAATACCTTTTCTTTTGGAACGGCCCCAAAGAAACAGGTGTAATCCTGGACTTTTCTAGGTACATGAAGTGTGGAGTGACCTATCCCTCTGCAGATCAAGTCAACCCTACCATGCTTGCCACAGCTGTGTTCACATGGGCTGAAGGTGAACCATCCCAGCCCCTCACAGACACATCCTGCGTAGTGCTGGGAGGGAGGACCGAAAGATGGCATCTGTGCGGCTGTCAAGAAAATCATCTGTTTGCTTGTCAATCAAATAAAAATGCCAGCATCTGGGCGACAAGTGTCATGACAGGGCATTATGCCAAACCTGTGTGTCCTGATGGACACTCTTTCAGTATTCCTCATAATGGCCTTGAGCATCAGCAGTTGTTAAATGTTATGAAAGGAAGAGATGTGTGGGTGAACCTGACTCCATACATTCCCTCACTGATATGATGCTCTACAATCACACTCTTTCCATTTTTTTTATCTTTGAGGTGGTGGGGGGGGGAGGGTGGGGAGGGGGGGGGAGAGAGATAAGTTTAATTCAAAACATTTAGAAAAATATTTAGTTCCCAATTTTTACACTGAGTTTTTCACATAATTATTTTTAGAGGCTTTTGAAGTATAGATATATAAGTGAGTTTAGGTAACATGACAACATAACTGAGTTTGGTATCTTCACTTGAATTACTATGTGAATGTTTAACACACAATTAAAAAAATGGTTAGTTAAAAGAATTTGTCAAAAACCCCTTTGCAGGTTGATACACATTGCATATGTAATTGCTTCAGATTTTTTCATTGGTTTAAAAATTTTTTACAACAAGGCCAGGTTGTTCAAAACACCATTAACCTAACCCAGGGTTAGCGTAAATTTTCAATTACTTACTTCTACAGTTTTGCTGGGGGGATTTTTTTTTCTTTTTTTTTCCCAATAAGTTTCCAGTCAACATTCCAACTACAACATATACATTTGGTACAATTGCATTAGTGTGGATAGTATTGCAATGCAAGTCTTTTTGTTATATTTTCTACAATAAACAAACACTTGGTGAGCCAGAAGAGTCAGTAATTTGCATGTTGTTGCCCTCATCCCTCACCCCTACCCATTGACAGCCTTACCCAGCTACCACCCCCTGCCTATTAAAGACACCAAATGGAATGGCATGTCTTTTGATATGCTATCCATATACTCTGAGACAAACTTCAGATATATAAACCAATCAATATTTTATAGAAAAATTTACTACCTGACAAAGGAATTCCATGTTTTATTACATCCATTTTGAAATCACTGGTGGTCCCTGTAATCTAATTGGCTCTAACTGGTGCAAATTATTCATGAGTTGCACCATTTTTTGCTCTAAATTGCATCATTTTACGCTTGACTGAGTTTTTGACACATGACATCAAAGTCTTTCTATTTTGTATACAAAATAAGACGTAAAAGCGTTTCCAATTCTGCTTTTATTTAAAAACCAGCTCAGTACTGCATCAATAAAATTTTTGAACTGACCTGTATTTGGGCGATTTCAAAATGGACATAATAAAGTGGTAATTGAACCCTGTGTCGTGCAATTTTGGTCTGTAATCATACTTGTGTTTTCAAATCGAACTTGCGCTGTGCTTCAATTTTGAAATCACGCGTATGATTTCAGCCCAAATTGCACTGATCCACTCAGTTCAGTTACCATTATAAATTGTACACATGAACTGATATTGCACGAACTGCCCAGGGATAATTGTGATATCAGTTTGAAAGTGTAATTTGATGCAGAATTCACGAGACAGGTGATAGATTTTCCTTGAATCACATAATTTAATAAAAATTAGAAAAAAAGAAAACAGCAATAGGAATATTGTGTTTTTATACTTAGCACACAACAAGAAATGCAAAAAAATATCCCTTAGACTCATTTTCAAATAGCAACTCCAGGCTAAATATCTTTCTTGTTAGCCAATCAGAGTGCAAGATTTTATTCAATGATGTGATTTTAGAAATAATTGCATATCAAGTTAAAACCTACCCTCAGGGCAGCACATGTTTGAGAGAATTTCTAAGGCAAGTTGCTGAGCATTCAACAGCATTTGGACATCTTCAATCTAACAAAGAAACCAACTAATCAAGAAATAGATTTTTTTCCTGTCACCCTTTGATCCCCAAGAGCAACTAACATCTAATTTCTCCTTACAATATCACCCCTGAATCAAACATTTAGGTCACAAGAGTAAAGGAAATGATCACCAACTAACGAAGCTCTTGATTGTTAAACATATTCTCCTTGCCAGCACCCTATGAAATGTATAGAGAACAGTATGGAGAATATGCATACTGATGGTAGGGCATAAAGGGTTAGCTCAATTGGCAAGGCATCAGACTTTAACATCAGAAGTGACTAAGGTACAACTCATTGTCAAAAAAAAAAAAATCTCCCATGAAATTCAATATGAACAAACCAGTAATTTGTACTTACCTTGGTAGGCTCTGGAAGCAGTTTATTTATGACATCAAAACAATTCACATCAAGAACTTGGGCCAAGACTTTGACAAGGGCCTGAAGGAGCTCATTAAAACTGTCTGGTGGAATACTGTAGCGGATGTTATACAACACACCTGCATGATCATAAAACATCTGATGAGTTAACGAATGCTTGTGACTGAGGTACAATTACTGGTATTTACATTACAATCAGTGGTAGTTATTTCAACAAAAGGTTCAAGTTAAAGAAATGACTGAAAAAAATTTTAACTCCCAGAAGTAACTGATGGGTAATCATCCCTTGCAATGTTAGTACAGGTATATTACTATTTTGCCCAGCAAATAGTTGACAAATGATTGATTTTCACAGTTCACCATTTTAAAAATAGTCTTGTTATCAAATTTACAAGATTGAGAGTGGTTGTGTAAAGCAACAAGATAAAAGTCCCTTTTTTTTCGAAAAAAATTAGCTTAGGCTATTAAAATTTAGCCATCTGGAATATGCTGTATGGTAGATAGGGAATCCTCTGATTTCCAATGCATAATGACCACCCATCCAATGATGAACTTTTTTTTATTCATGTGTCAGTTATAAAAATAGCAGTAATAAAACCACTAAGTAAGGACACAACAAGATAATTTAAATAAAATAATAAATAACTAAGTACTAATATACGATAAAATAGCATAAAATATATGAATAAATAGCATAAAAATTTGTGGTCAGCAGAATTAGGCTAGGGGACCTTAAGACATGGGGAGAGGGGGGGGGAGGAATAGTCTGAGCCTAACTAAGATGTAACTAAGAATCATGCACTGCAAACCAAGCAGCCCACACAGCCACCATCATCCATTAACATTTCCAAGTCCATTCCTCTAACTGCCCTCTTAAAGCCTGCTAGTGAATTCAACGTCCTAATACGGGAAGGTAGCTTAGCCCATACCACAGGTCCTAAATACCTAAGGGAATGCCTGCCATAATTAATGGAGCTAAATCTTGGAATAGTAAATTCTTTAACTCTTAAGTTATACACTGTGTGATTTGCTGAAAATAAATCTTGTATATAGCTTGGTGCTAGCTTAAAGTGCACCTACACTCAAAAAAATTTTTTCGCTTAACGAAGTAAGCTTATTTTTTTGAGTATTTCTGCGCAAAAATTTTTTTATTTGCTCAAATCTTCAATTTTCTATGCCCAGTCAAAATACGGAAAATCGGCCGCCATCTTGCCCCACGACCAAGTTTAAAGAAGAATGGCTCTAGCGGGTAATGTGACGTCAAATCGAGAACACGAAAGTCCGCATCTCACACATTTTCACTTGTTTGGGAAGATTGTCGTCGATATCGTCCGAAATATGCCGACTAGGTGTGTTGTATGAAGATGGTATGGAGCGCGATACCCTCTTGCAAATTTCGCACGTTGCTACATCCTTCTACAACACACTTAGTCGGCATATTTTCGGACAATTATCGACTACAACCTTCCCAAACAAGTGAAAATGTGTGAAAAGCAGACTTTCGTGTTCTCGATTTGACGTCACATTACCCACTAGAGCCATTCCTCTTTAAACTCGGTCGTGGGGCAAGATGGCGGCCGATTTTCCGTATTTTGACTGGGCATAGAAAATTGAAGATTTGAGCAAATAAAAAAATTTTTGCGCAGAAATACTAAAAAAAATAAGCTTACTTCGTTAAGCGAAAAAAATTTTTTGGGTGTAGGTGCACTTTAAATTTTACATTATACATGATGGTCACTATATCTTTTAATCTACAGTTCACTAGGGTGGGCAATTTAGCCCATTCTAACAACTGCCTATAGTTAGCATTCCAGTCACGGAAAACTGCCCTAAGACCCCTCTCCTGGACATGCTCCACTTTTCTTGCATCACTTCCCCTACAAAAGTGCCATACAGTACTGCAGTAAGTCAAATAGGGCAAGACTGCAGCCTTATACGGCTGCAGCTTAGTAGTGGTTGGTATCAAGTTGTGCAACCTTGTCATTACTCCCACTCTCTGACAAGCTTTTGAGCAAATCTCACTTATATGGACATTAAAAGTCAATTGAGAATCAATGCCTATACCTAATAATTTAATGATCTGATAGTGGGAAACTCTATTACCGTCTATGTCAATATTGATATTGGCATCTTTTTGCTTGCTAATGAGCATGCTACCATATTTGGTAAAGTTTCCCTGTAAACAGTTCTCTTTATACCAACTTGTTGCTGCAACTGCACTCTCCTGTAATCTTGTTTGGATTAAAAAAACTGGTGATCATCTGCATACATGGAGATATTCGACTTCATTACATAAGTCGGATCATTCTGATAAAGATTCCACATCAAAGGCCCAAGAGAAGAGCCTTGAGGGCACCCTCTTACCACCTTCCTCCATCCGCTTGTTGTGTTCCCTAGCTTCACTCTTGCTTGGCGATTTTCAAAATATGATGCCATGAGTTTGAAATCATCTAAAAAATATTGCAATTCAACTCTATTATCAGAAAACATACCTGCAGTCAGGACTTTTAACAGAAGCATGTCGCTAGAAGACCCATCAGCCATGAGTGACTTTTCAAGAGTCTTCATGAGGTCACTTGAACCACAAAGGCAGTGAGCAGCAACAGAATTGTCTTCAGTGACAGTATGAAGGCATTGAGCTAATAAGAAAAATCAGATTTTAACATATTGTTACTTTTAAAGTAGCATTGCATACAGCATACTTGTGTATCAGTCATACACAGTTAGCCATTTATTTATGCTTCAATTTCCAAATGTGATCAAAATGTAAATTCTCTTAACAATACCTGTACAGTATCTAGAAAACAGGTACCAAGAAAAGGCTTGCTTATCAGCTTGCAAGTGCTATCCTAAATTAGACCAAATTTACTTAACAAGTAAATAAGACAGAATAAAGAAGCTGTAGTAGAAAAGTACTCAATACATTGTGTCCTTGGAGAAAAAAAAAGTCAACAGTCAAAACAAAAAAGTGTCATTCTCCTAACTGATCATTTTCCAATTCATAAAAATTGTTATAAAGGATTTTTAATATTAAAGTGAGAATTTCAACTTTAATCTCCCTTAGGACTTTAGGAATAAACTGCAGTCCTACACAGATCAGTAGGGACACAGTAATAACAGTACAGAAACTTACCTGCTGGAATTGCAACACTTGTAGGGTAAATTTCAGTCTTTAGGCTTGCAATAAGGTAAGGTAAAAGGCTGCATTTGTTTAAAATATCTACTGCGACATCACTGCTTTCGCTATTAAAAAACAACAGCAAAAAATATATCCAAGGGGTTAGTTTCATGGGAATTTCTTGGAGACTGTTAGCTGAACATTTAGCAACCTTCCTTTCTCTCAGCAATGGTATCAGACAACAAATACACTTTTAAGACAGTTGTTAGTCTGTGATTTTTTTAAATAAATGTTAAAATCATTTTAAAACTCAAATAACAAAACAACACAGTTATGCTTTTACTTTTTCAATAATTCAAAGCTAATGTGTAGATGCTCTTCATCATATACGTACAATACTGATAATTACACTTAAACCTTTAAACCCTAAAATCAATATGCATATTCTCTATACTGCTTTCCATACATTTCTTATAATACTGACAAAGAGAAGCTCAATGGATAGAGTGGTGGACTGTTGTGTGGGAGGTCGAGGGTTCGAGCCCCGGCCAGACCAATACTCAATGTCTTAAAATAATTGAGAAGAATATGCTACCTTTCTATAACATCAAGAAATGGTTAGATATTCTAGTCTTCTCGGACAGGGACAAATAAATGGAGGTCCCATCTCCTGCAGGGTTAGGAGTAGGAGACGTTAATTTCCCACGCACAAGATTACTGAGAGATGGATGTCCTCCCCTGGGGTGGGATGGGTGGGTTTGTTGGAACTTAAACCTCGTAGGGGACTTATGTCCTATTGTTTCTGCACCAGTACCTTGTACAAATCCTTGAATTATACTCAAATACTCAAGAGCTTCTTGAGAGGGTGATCATTCCCTGTTTTCTCATAACCTTAATGTTTGATTCCATAGTAACAATGTAAAGAGAAATTAGAAGTGAATCACTCTTGAGGGTTAAAGGGGTTAAGAAATTTTGATTCATCTGACTGTCAAATTGAGTGACTAATAAAAGCTACAATGATTGTTGTACAAACTTTGCTCACCAGAGATTCCATAGTAAGCTTACAGCCTGGATGGCCAAGCTCGTAGACTGTCTTTTAAACTCACTCCCCAGAGTCTCATCAATAGCACCCAAGGAATCAAGAGACTGAAAGAAAAAAAATGTGACTCAGTTTTCATTCCATGTCCACAAGGATTAGTGAGACTTGGTGCATCCAAGGAAATGCAAAGAAAGGCACTTACAATAATTAAGCATGGTACATTTAAGGGGACTGGCTGAGATGACAAAAATTAAATAATGTTCTTCACATTAAAATAAAAACTTGATTGTATAATGTAATTTAATATCTAACAAACATACCTGCTGTACAAATGTGGTAAGAGGAGTCATGACATCCTGTTCTACCATTTTAATACATACCTCAGGACCACCAGAAATACTCAGATTCCTACATCAAGACAAAAGACAATTTTTTTATAAACAGATTTAAAAAGATCTGCCCCTCCAAATAAAATTAGAATGGACTTAGCAAAATCTCAAATCTCAAAAATAGCATTTAATTAAGAGTGCATGTCTAGTGGAGAATATGACAGATATACTGTACCTCAATGTACCAGCAGCACCTTCCTGGATACCTCTATTATCGTCAATCAGCAGGGGACCAAGCCTTCGCACAATATCCTGCTGTAAAAGGGCTGGTATGGCTGCATGGTCAAATACAAGATTGGCCAGACTGGCACATGCACACTCACGTTCAGTAGCAACAGCACTTGTCAGCTGTAATGCATAGAAGAAAAAATAAAAATTTTATTCTAGTGGCCTTGATAGCAAGCCTGTTTTTCAATAGGTGAACACTTTAAAATCTAGTCATGATTCAAAGACACTATATTGAATCAGTGGGGAACTTTTAGTGAATGAAAAGTGTTGTAACGGTGCTAGCTAGCATTGCAAGGTGTCTCAGGATACTTTATTTTAGCTAATAATATACATGAAAAGATTATGTGCTTCTGATTGGCTGAAAATTAGTGTATTTTTCAAGCAACATAAGTGCAAAGCTGTAACACAAGTGTAAATTACAAATAGTGCATGCGCACTGTCAAAATTTTGTCTGTCTTGACTTTCTGTGATGAGTTTTCATGTAAATTATTACCAAGTAATAAGATTTCCCGTGTAATTTGGTGCAATAAGCACTTGAAAATTTTTCAGACTACAAATTGCACCTGCCCTACCAGCATGTGTAATTTTGCTGTCTCAAAAATTAAGTTGTGCATATTAACACCAAATTGCACTTGACATTATGTTATCACCCAATACAAATATTGGACATCACTTTTCCTAAAGAAAAAGGGGATGACACACCCCTTCAGAAACTCCTTTGCTTTGTCCTTGAAAACTTAAGCTACACTCTTCTAAAATATGTTTTGTTTTTAACCAAAGCACAGCATCTAAAACCTAGATGACTTTTTTCTTGAATTGATAGGTAAAATTGAGTTCATCTTCACTATGAAGGTCAAATTCATTTGCAAGATTTCCATATAACCTCATACATTAATTATGCATAGAGTGTTGCAGAGTAACCTTTATATTTAGGCTTTATGAAATGTAAAGCATAATTAATGTATAGGGTTATATGGAAATCTTTCCAAATCATTTGTTTACGCTGCATTTTATCACAAAAGTTGTAAACACTACTTATTTTATTTTATGAGTGAACAAGGTAGTAAGTGAAAGCCAATGCTGATTTATCAATAACGCTTTTATCACACAGTCTGTTAGATCAGATGATTGTTTACATTCAAAACTACAGTACATATCAGATGTGAAGATTTGTTTATATTCATGACGTAAATACTTCTTATATGGAATTATGCTCCATCTTTTTTTTTTTTGACAATATTTTCCTTCTCTACCTTCCTTCATGTAACTCTCCATGAAAACTAGCAAAATTACCAGTTTTTCCCGTAAGAAATAATAGCTAACCTTTTCTACCAGAGGTAATGTTTTGACGCCGACACCGGCATTCTCTTGGGCTTCACTTTCCACCTCTTTAACACTTGGAAGACCAGTGGCTCTGTATCGATATGAAGAACGCTTCTTTGCTCTCGTCTTTCCCATTATATCTCGCGGAAGACCGGATAAGGCTGCCTGAAATTTCCAACAAAGTCACGTCAAACCGCCATTTTGTTTCGCAAGTCCATGTGCTGTTGTTTGTATAGCCTCTGACCAGACTACACGCAGACGTCAACCGGTGTGTGACTAACTTTGATATCCCGACTGGCGCGACTGGCGCTAATAAAGTTTTTGCGATCTGTTTTCCATCGTGAGTTACATTTGCTTTTCCATACTTTTCCTTTCTCCAAGAGGATCAGACTTTAAGACAAACTGATATTTATTTGCTCTTTACTCGCAGGAATTTTCTTTCGGGGGTGATGTGCACCGTCGTTAAGAGACAAGCCATTTCACGAATTCACCTAACACCTACGATGACAAACCTCTTTCAGTCAGCCTTTCCTGAGAATTTAATATCATGCTGATGAATTTAATACTATTTGATAACCTGGTTGCTTTTATTGTGTGAAAATGTGTTAACATTCAAGTCGAAAGAATTTACACGTGTGGCAGTGAGCACCCTAAAGCTCCCTAAGGAGCAGAGAGGGGAGCCATAGGCAACCCAAGCTCACTACTAGAAAAGCGGACGTGACTCTTACCGTGTTGCGCAACGTTTTATATTTATAAAGGTTTGTATGGGATGTTATCGGTTTTCCTTAAAAGAGAGAAAAAAATGTCTTGTTTTGAAATAAAATGGGCTTACCTTATTGCTTTGTTGTTTTCTTTGTTGATTCCGAGCGTCTCAGGCCATTTTGAAGCGTTTTCGGCGAGTTAGCGCTATGTTGGTGTTCAACTGCTAAAAGAAAGACTTTCTCTCTTTTATTTTATTCTACAGTTGAAAACCAACATAGCGCTAACTCGCCGAAAACGCTTCAAAATGGCCTGAGACGCTCGGAATCAACAAAGAGAACAACAAAGCAATAAGGTAAGCCCATTTTATTTCAAAACAAGATATTTTTTCTCTCTTTTAAGGCAAACCGATAACATCCTATACAAACCTTTATAAATAGAAAACGTTTCGTCCGCTTTTCTGGTAGTGAGCTTGGGCTGCCTGTGGGTGAGCAAGTCGCGTGGTAACCATTTTTATCACGTGTCCGAAAACGAAAACTAATTACCGTACAAACAAGCTCTTACCGGTATGAACCGAATATTATATTCTTGTCTGATGCTCCCTTAGGTAAGAAAAAAAAAAAAAAAAACGACTACGAGCGTTCGGTCGGGAAAACTTTACATCCACAACAAAAATTTAAATAGAACAAGATCTGCCACGTGACAAGATCGTGTTTTGAACGACCAGAAAACCTTGTCACGCACGTTGGACTTCGTAAACAAATCACAAGATTTTCTTTACACGTGTACAAACGTACCACATCTGAAGCTGTCACACTTAAGCAGACGACAGTAAGACGGTATTTTATTCTACTAATTCGAAGAAAGTGAAGCAAAATGAGTGGAATCACGATTCAAGGTAAGTGACGCTACTGAAGGTGTACAACATTTGCGTTTTTCGAACGTTACCCAACTGAGTTTGTTAACTATGGTTTGGTCGAACACAGATGTCTTTGCTCGGACTTGAAAAAACACCACGATTGCTTGCTCGTTCACTATGTATAAATTTTGTTTCGGGATAATTCTCTCTTCTTGTTAAACTGCCGGTTGACCTCGACCTTAACCGTTGTTGTCTACATTCAGACTTCTTGTGGTAATCGAAGCACGATCTCTAAGTTCTCCTGTTAGTCGCGGGTTTCCTCTCAGATCACCTTAATTTAGCAAAGAATTTCTTTCGATTTAATTGTTCGTTGTTTTGTATACAGTCGCTATTAGAAGTACAAAATGAATCCAAATTTCACCCTAATAGCTCGGCAGCCTAGTCTAATTAACATAAACAGAAGCACCAATATTCCCGCTTTTTGTCTTACCATAGTTAATATTAACTATGGTCTTACGCAGTCACTGTTTACAACAAAATGGCGATTATAAAACTTATATCACAGTTTTTCAACTCTCAAATGTTCATCCGTTCTTAATCAATGATCGTGTGTGGTTTAACTGCGATCGTCATTATTTAGTACTATCAAATTTTACTCGAGTGAAACCGGCAAGCCTTCGCGGTACGTTGTTGCATAATTCTTGCATAATGTATGAACACCGATTAAAAGAATCTACATTTTAGGTATTAGAAAGCTCATCGTTGATGTGTCTCACTTTTTTGCGCAATTAATTGCTTTTTAGAAAAAGAAAAAAGTCAGGTTTTTTTAAATATTTCACGTCCACCATTTGTCTGCGTGGACACCAAGGTACTGAAAAGCCCGCCCTAAACGTGATGCAATTGTTAAAAAAAAAAATGTGTGTAATAAGAACGAAGTCTTACAGTGTTAGGATGAGTTGATCTCTTTTTAAAGCTGGTGAGCTAACCTAAAACTGACAGTATTTCATCAATCTTTCATCAGCAAGAAACGAAACGGTAATGCACACGAGTTGTTATGACCACGAGGCCGAAGCGTACTTTTCCGAATACTAAACGAAATATTCATGATCAGAAACCTTTCTGCTTGATCCAAACCTGTTCATACTTTATGGTTTCTAGAGAGATTTTTGATAGTTTCTTTTCATGATTTCTCTATGTCATTTCTTTAATTTCTAATGCCTCGGTGGGGAGGTGTAAAGGTAAGACAACATCCGAATATTTCCGAATCTTCACGATGGCCGGTTCAAGTATGCGAGCATCATCTATTAATAATTAACATAAATTTCCATCAGTCGTCCTCGCGTTTGCCTTGCGCGTTGTCTGTAAAACAGATCATGGCCTCTCGCCGCCTACCGAGTTTGTTCGGCAAACCATCTTTGATCAAATATTTACAACTTCATTCGCTCTCTCTAGCAAATGGAAAATGTTCCAACGAAAGAATTCTCACCGGAGAAACGATGAATCCATTCGTGAAACAGATAGAGTATGCAGTCAGAGGGGCGATTGTCGAACGAGCCTCAGCCTTGGAGAAAGAATTGGCGAAGGTACGGTCTCCTTTTGTGCTTTTTAGGTATTTTTAAGTCATTTGAATACATTATTGTGAAATGTGATGATTAACAAACACCTTCCATTGTACATGCTTGAGCAAGAACGAAAGGAAAGCTGTGGTTATTGAATCGGAAACGCATCGACCCGCCAAAAAGTTGTTTTATTAAACAAAGCAACGGGGTGGTAATAACTAACTGAATGGTTTTATTTCGGCATTCACGAAATTCTGTAAAAATATCCCGGATTATTCTGGAGTGATTGGCGTGAGACTTGGTTAAAATCTGCTTTTTGGAAGTTGTTTTCTTAAGCGACAAATGTGGTCTACGTGCTAGAAGCATGCCATCATTTTACTGACCTCATGACGGGTGGTGTGTCTGGGGGTGTGTCCTGACGTATTTTTCATGAGATAGCAGATTTGAAACTGTTCCAACATAATTTATTTGAGGAGCTGAAATGATAAATCAGTCGCCACAGTGTGCTTAGTTGTGCTTTTAGTTTTTCAACTTTTCAACCACTCTTCACCAAATTGGTGGAAGGTTATAAGCCAAAAATTTTCAGACAAATAAAATGGTAAGATTTCCTTATGACCCCATTCTTACAGTACTCGAATGATAGAAAACAATATAAAAACAGAGGATAGCCTCTAGGACTACTGCCTTGTTTGAGAATAATGTTGGGTTAAACAGAAATTTTTACTCTGACACACCACCTGGTTAGCTCAAGTGGTAGAGCACCAGAGGTCGAGGGTTTGAGCTACAATCAGGGTCTTAAAGTAACTGAGGAGAATGTACTACCTTTCTATTATATCAAGAAATGGATAGTGTAGCATAGCTCTGGGGCAGATCCAGGGGTGGTTCGGTCGAACCCCCTAAATTTTCCCTCAGAACACTGGAAATCATGTTTCCAAAGACCTAATTTTCAAAGTCTTGGACCCCTCAGAAGGGGAACAATTCTCTGAACCCCCCTTTACTAAATCCTGGATCTGCCCCAGGCATAGCTGTCTGAAGTGTCTGTTGAAGGTGTTACGCACATACTTGTCAATGTTGTGTGCTCTAAATAATTGTCAGTGCTCATAATTAGGTATGCTAATGTAGACTATATTTAAGATGTACACTGTACTTTGAATTTGAATGTATTTTGCGCGCTTTGAGTGAACATTAAAGTTTTGTTGGAGACTACAAATAGACACTCTAGTCGTCTCGGATAAGGATGACAAAATCATAGGCCCTGCCACCTGCATCTTCTCTTTACTGGTTAGCAGGGGATGTTAAAGAACCCACACACTTATCACAGAGAGTAGGGAACATACAGTAAAAACTCGCATACAAGAACACCCATTTTCGGGGTTCAGGCTGATTTGGTTCTTATATATTGGGTATTTTAGGTGAAATCAGCCTGAAAGTGTTCTCAAGTGTTCTTAATTTTTTACTTCTAAATAAATGTAAGGGATTTACTAACTATGATGAATTACATAACTTTGAGAGAAAATTAAACTTGAGACACACAACATTAGAAAATAAATTGCACAACCGAGCATATTTTTCATGTAATTATAAGACTTTTAATTCCAAATACAGTTGTTGTACATTTGCTATACAAAGCAAGTGAAATCACTAGCATTTGTACAGATCTTAGTGCAATACCACAGTAAAGCTACAGACACTGTTTGTTCTATTAAACTGAAAAGGGAAGGGTTTTTATTTTTAAGAACAATTTTCAGTTTTCAGGCTGAATGTGTTCTTATATATATGCTCCTTTTTTACCAAATTTCAGTCTGGGTGTTCTTAATCCACATCTTCTTGTATGCGGGTTTTTACTGTAGCTCCCAGTGTTCTGGTCTGACCTGTTTACTGAAATAAGGGTAGCTAGCTAGGGGATAGGGAAAGGTAATTTACAACACAATAGTTACATTTGATAAAATACACTGATGTCTTCCTGCTACTCTTGACCCTTTCTCTTGGGATCTTATAATTGAAGAGTTAAGCATACAAAAAATCCTATCATGAGTTTGGGCCGCTTGTCCTCCAAATTGTTTTGAATTCTTTTGAAAAGGAAGGAAGAAGCTGATATTGCAGGAAAGGACACGAAGGCCTTAGCCTCTTAAATTGGATAATCTTCTAGAGTTACAACTGACATGGTGAATTTATCTAAATAACATCTGTCAGGAGGTATCAGCTGCTGTAATAGGGTTAAGAGGGGTCATATCATGTTCCCCAGGGTCTCAGCAGATTCCATCATAACAAGAACGATTTTGGTTATCTCAAAGACAATAATCTCAATTGGATCTCAGTTGTCTCCTTCATAGGGGTTTCAGGGAACACTCACAACCAGTTGCAAAAATGTCGAGACACCTTGAGCAAAAAGTGCATTTAGCGACCTCATCAGATGGGCAAGAAGAAATTTAGTGCAAAAAAAAAATAAAATCTGCCCCCCTTCCCTGATTTAATATTGTTCATCGAAGTTTTGTATATGATACTACTTAGCTACCAACATTGCAAGGGGAGTGATTGGGGGGAATTATATTGTGTTGGATCACATAGCAAACGAGTATCTCTTGTCCTGGTAAGATATCTCAACTCATTTTGCAACTGGTTGTAGCAAGAATTCATTGGCTAATCATGTAAATTATCACCTGATTGAACACTTAAAAGAGGCCGGCAAAACAGATGAAGTTCTTGTTACTGACTGCAATATGCATGAACACTTAAGGGTTTAGATCTCACACAGCACAATTAACATGAAATGTCTGTAGCTGCAATGGAAATAACTGAGTCAGTGAAACTTGACCTGTCATGGAATAAACTTGCAACTATACCTGAAAATGTTGGAAAATTATATCTTTAAGATTTAGTTTTCCGATATTTTTAGGTATAGCCAATCATTTATATCCTGAAGACATTCTAAGCGTAAGTATACTGTACTTGTCACTTTGCCACTAGTGGTTTTACTCTTTAAGTGTACTTGGAGTGCATGCACTGCAAAATTTTTCTGTACCTTTTTAAGTGTATTTCAAGTATACTGTTGAGTGTTCTAATTTCAGGTGGGAACAAGTATACTTTTAGTAGCTCTTCAAACTATACTTCAAGTCTGTTGAAAGTATACTTTGTGTATCTTATTTGCAATACACTTTGATTACAGAAATAGTATAATAAAAGTGTACTTAATTATGGTAAGGGTTATTTACTATCTAACAGGGATTCAACCATTTAATTGAATACTAAAGCCTTCTTTGAGACAAGATTCATTAACACTGACTTTAACTTAGGAAAAATTTCCTACACTATATTAGCCCCCTTTGATTTGAAAGGTTACCAAACATGATCTCACATTTCCTTTGTTTTATTAAGGGAGAGGAAGATTAGCTTAAGGAAACAAATTACCAGTACTTAATATGAATTTTTTGAAACTTCATCTGTTGCTAGCTCTCAGAATTAATTGCTAACTCAAACAATACCCCCCCCTCTCCCATACTTCATAGCTTAGTTGGTGTTTTTTCTTTCTCCTCACCACCTGTTTATTACTTGATTATACTATGGTACTATAACGAGAATTTACATACTGGTCATCTACAGGGTGCACAGAAACCTTTCAATGAGGTAGTAAAAGCAAACATTGGAGATGCTCATGCCCTTGGAATGAAACCACTTACTTTTCCACGACAGGTCAGTGCAACTTTGTTTGTTTTTTCAAGACACTAATCCTTTCACTCCGAAGACCTCATCAGTAATTCTCCTTACCGTCTGCCATACAGTACTTATGATGTCAGTTTGGAGGATTTGGTCTTAATGGATTATTGGCCAATAATCCCCCAAATTGGTGTTTTCTTATTTTTCATCACCTGTCTGCTTGATACTGTTTTTGATATTATAAAGAGAAATTCTGTCTTGGTCACTTATGTGAAGGCTTGAGAGACTCATGATGGTTAAAAATTTTTTTTATTAAGAGGAATTAAGGGTAATTTTCTCCAATTTTGATTTTAATCATATCACACTTGCCTGTCACTCTGAATTTAGAGACAATTTGTAGGTTTTCCCTAGAGGCCAGTAGGACTTTTGGTAGTAACGGGATCCCGCTATAAGGCAGGTATCTATAAGGAAGGATTCAATAATGCTACCACCTCAGTTACTTCACAGCTATGGAGTCTGGAATTCATTTTAAATACTAAATGGTTGATGTGTAATTTATTGACCCTTCATCACAGACTTACCCTTAAAACATTGTTCACTCTTTCTTAAATCATGGAGTGTTGTGTTTCTAGGTTATTGCCATGTGTGTATGTCCAGAACTTATTGATAGTGCTGACTTTCCAGCTGATGCCAAAGCAAAAGCTAGGAGTATATTGAATGCCACAAAGGGCCACAGTATGGGTAGGTTTTTACAGACAGATGGTTGACAAAGTGACATTAATTATTAATTCTTGACTAGTTTTTCAAACTTACTCATTAAGGGGGATTAGGAGTGTAGAAGCCTGGGAGAATGTGGAACAAGATTGGTGTGAGAAAGAAGCAGGGCTATAACTACCAAGATCTGATTGTTAATTCTCCTCTCTAGCTGCTACATGTTTTCTTGTATTATTTTTGAGTGTTTGGTGTTAGATCAAGATACATGTGACAATTTCTACCTGATAAGTTTGAATATTCTTGTTACTTGTTTTCTGGATAAACTATAATTAACAATCATTCCATGAGCGCACGTTGGATATGAGATGATAGATGGCCAATGAGGCGCATAGTGCCGAGTTAGTTATAATCATCTCATATCCAACAAGTGCGAGTGGAATCATTGTTTTATTAAAAAAACTCCCCCACGAAATTATTCTTTTGTAAGAAAAAAACAGATATTTTGGCTCCCTTTTGATTTTAAGCTGACGCATATGCTTGCCATATTTGTAGATTATGGTATATTGGCTCATAGACCATAATGGCTAAGCAAATAAAAAGTCTTGAATTGCATTATCCAATGATCCAGTTTAATAGATATTATAGGGAGACGTTATGAGTTGCATGTTAATCACTTGCAGGAATTAAAGTGTTTAGTAGGTGGGGTTCAGATATTCTTTGTCTCTCATTCTTGCCTTCTTTAGTCAGAATGTGGAACAGGCTAGACAAGCTGGTAATGCATTTTGCTTTTCGGAATTATAACATGGGAGAATTTTTTGTTCAAATTAATACACTTTAAATTTGTTATGTCTTGTAGGTGCGTACTCAGATTCTCAAGGTCTGGAAGATATTCGGAAAAATGTGATCAAATACATCAGTGAACGTGATGGTTACCCTTCGAATCCAAGCCACATTTACCTCACAAGTGGTGCTAGTGAGGGCATAAGGGTAAGCCACTGGAAATAGCTGGTCTAAATTACCACCAGAAGGGATGAAAACTTTCTTGGTTTCTCCATTCTGCCTGGAGAGAAACTTGTTTTCATGGTTTTTTTTTTTTTTTTGGTTTTGTTTTTTTGTTGTTGCTTTGTTTTGGTTTTATGGAGGGGTGGGGAGGAAAGGAGCTTACCTTATTGAAGAACTTAAGTTTGTTAAGGAGATTTTAGGAAAAAAATTTTTTCTTGAGCAAAGTAGCTCATCCAGCCAGAGCTTATCTCAGTTTCCTTAGCATGGCAGTCCATGGCAAGGTTATTCCTTGCATTTCATCAAGCTGCCCTGACAATTTGGCCATACCCATTTACACTCTTGGGTGGAGAAAGGCACTGTGAGAGTAAAGTGTTTTTACCCAAGAACACAACACATTGATGCATCAGGCATCAAACCAGGACCTCTCAACCCAGTCAGTCTAGGGCAGTATCCACTAGGATCTGCTCATTAAATTGACTGATTTGCTAGACAGAAATCTATATTTTACTGAATGGTGCACATCCCTAATCTCAAACAACTTGACTACTGGCACCACTTGAAATCTCTACTTAATGATCTCGCAATTTTTTTTTCTAGGCTATCTTAAAATTACTTCAGACAAGTGTCAACACTGGGAATGGAAGGGCTGGCATTATGATTCCAATACCACAGTATCCTCTTTATTCAGCAACATTGTCTGAGCTAAACTCTTACCAGGTAAATGGCAAGCGATTGACCCTTTACACTGTAACATCAGCATGCATATTCTCCATACTGTTCTTGATACATTTCCTAACTTGCTGAGAAGGAGAATTTGTTTAACAAGCAAGAGCTCCTTTAGTTGCTGATCATTTCCTTTATTCTCTAAACCTTGTTTTTTGGTTTATAAGTTTCAATGGATTTCATATACTTACACAACAGTATTGACATTTGATCATGTTTTTCTTCCACCACAGATCAATTATTACCTTGATGAGGGGAATGGATGGGCACTAGACATTGATGACATGAAAAGGGCTCTAAATGAAGCCAGACCTTACTGTGTGCCTCGTGCTTTGTGTGTCATAAATCCTGGTAATCCAACAGGTATTAGAACCTTTTTGATAATTACAATGATGAGAATAAAAGTGATAGTAATAGCTATGTTGTTAAGATGAAGAAAATTCAAAGGTGGTCTTGTCTATCTTGTTCTATCTGCATTTCCTTTGATACTGACAAGAAGAATTTGTTTAACAATAAAATGCTTCTTAGGTTGGGGATCATTTTCAACTTGTTTAGTCTTGTGGCCTGATGATTGATTCAGCAGTTTAACTGTTAGGACAAATTTAAAATGCTAGTCACCCTTAGAACCTAAAGGGTTAACAAAGGTGTTGAAGTGCTGGACAATATCTTCAAGTTAAAGTTAGTTTGAATAACTGTCGCAGGAAACTAATTTTTTGCATCCACAGGTCAAGTTCTTTCTTATGACAACATCAAAGACATTATTAAGTTTTGCAAAGAAGAGAAACTTGTTTTACTGGCAGATGAGGTAGGTGTGCTTTCAAAATTTTCTTGCCAATTTGAGCTGGCTTTATTTCAGTTAAGCTCAACCTGTTGTAGTAGTCAAAGTACTTTTTTAATGAGGGTAACATCTGGTTATTAAACTGATTATTTCATGAACTCCTTACAATACATGTGATATTGCACAAAAACAAAGCACAAAATTTTGAACTTTACAAAGAAACTATAGCTAGTTGAAACACACATTTTTTTGGAGTCAAGTTGTTGCATTGACTACTGTTGTCAAGGCTCATTATTTCATTTCTATCACTTTCCATTTTGAATTTTCTTTCTTTAGGTATATCAAGCAAATATTTATGGTGAAGGTGCAAAGTTCTACTCCTTCAAAAAGGTCCTTGGGGATTTGGGCCCAGACTTTGAAGACTTTGAACTTATTTCATTCCATTCAACATCCAAAGGATTTCTTGGAGAGTAAGTCAATGTCTATAGTTCTATGAAATGATTTTAATCAGTGAAATATAATTGTTTTTTTTTTCTTTTTACTTTAGCCATATTTCCTATTGTCTGAATAATTCTTATAACGAAAGTAAGGTATCATTAAATTGGATTTGAATTCATGACTAAGAATAGAGTTTTACTGATTCAAAAGAAATATCAGTAGTAATATTTTACAGAGAAAGCATAAATGGGATATGATTAGAACTTGAAAACATTTGGGCTATGTTTTCATTCAAGATGGGGATTTCAAAAGTTTTGAAAATGATGCAATTAAACTATCAGCCGAAGAAACAAAAAGGACTGGTTTGGGTACCAGAACCTGCTTTCCTGTCCTTGAAATTTTGTTTTTAAAACATGGCTTCAGTCCTGTTAACTTACTGGGACTTTTGAGAAAGGGGCCCCAGGGTGTACATGTATGAATAAGTAATAGATGGTGAACTAGCATCCCATTTAGAGAGACTGACAGGGGTGATGACCAATTGCACAATGTCCTTTGTTTTCTGATCTGTTAGATGTGGCTTTAGAGGAGGTTATATGGAAATTGTAGGAATGGATGATGAAGTCAGATTCCAGTTAAAAAAGATGATGTCAGCAAAACTTTGCTCTTGTATCACAGGACAGGTGAGCAATTTCCTCTCCTTTCTGTCAAAGTTGGTGAATAAATTTTGTTTTTCGTTGTTTTTATTTTTGTATAATTATTTAGTTCACCTTTCTGCAGTTATTTAAACAAGTTTTCCTAAGCTACCTTTTTGTCATTCTGATACTTTTTGCTTAGGCAATGATGGACTGCTTGGTGAGTCCACCTCAACCTGGTGACATATCATATGACACATTCATCAAGGTAAAGAACAGCAGTTGCTATAGAGACAGCATAATGGGGCTTTTGGCAGAGACCTTGGTCCATTTGTATAAAGGGTGAATAGTGCTATCCAACAGATAACTCGCTGATCAGTGGATAGTGTTATTCACCCTTGAAACAACAATGCGCAGATGTCTAGGCTAGCATTTACAACCTGACCTTTTCTTGTCTGCATGTAAAAAAAAATCCAATTATCAGCTATCCACTGGATAGAGCTTTATTCAAAGGATTGCTTTGACCACCCTTCAAACAAGTTAGTGCTTGTCTTAAGGTTTATATTAGTGACAATTGTTCAGAGGATTATATGGAATAAGAATCATTTGTTAATTAAGACAATGGTGGTGTTAGTGAAATAATACTACCATTCAACTTTAGGATCATTTAGGCCTCACTAGTCTTAAAAGATTGATAAAAGTTTGCTTCATGTAATTATATTTCCAGGTAAAAGATAGGGTTAGTCTTGTTGTAAAGAGCTGGAGTTGAACATTCATCTGACTAGGAATGTTGCTGTGCATGTTTTTCTACTCTGGCCATTTTGTAAACACAAATTCCATTGAAAGTAGTTTGGCTGGAACAAAAATAACAAATGTTACCTTTTGTGAGCAAAATTAGCAACAGCTAACTGAGAGGACATTTCTACAGTTAACATGTTAACATTAAATTTTCACAGCTACTTAATACATTTATGTCTGACTCCAATGATTTAAACAAATTCTCGTGATCTAGGAGAAAACAGCAGTGCTTCAGTCATTGAAAGACAGGGCCAAACTGGTTGCGGAGACATTCAACTCAATAGAGGGTATTAAGTGTAATGAAGTTATGGGTGCCATGTATGCCTTCCCCAATGTGTCTATCCCCAAGAGGGCACAAGAAGAGGCAAAGGTATATTGATATTATTTCTTGTGAAAATCAGATGATATTGTTATCGAAATAATAACTCATTGAACTCCTTTACAATGCCCTCTTCAGGGTGAGCTTGTTGTTTGAAAAATCCAAAGATCAGCTGCGATGATGATTCTCGATGATGATTTTTGACTCTGATGTTGACCTCAATTCAGGTTGTCATCTCATTAGTTACAGTCACCAAAAATGGTCCTTTTGAGAACTACCCTCAGTCTTTATCACACTACACCACAGACAATATTAATATTTATTACACAACTCGGGCAGTCAGAGGGCCAATAACTAAAATCAACCAATCAAAATGCTCTATTGCCGGTCCAATATTCTCTAAGTATTGGACCGGGCACAGTCCCGAATGGTCGTGAATGATACCGCACTTGTGTCCCTTTGAACTTCAGTCGTATAATAAATCTCTTATTAACCAAGCTCGCTCGGGACCGTACTGGAAGAATATCGGCCCTCGGTCCGTACTGTCAAGACCTCGGGCCGATATTCTCTCAGTACGGCCCTCGCGCTTGGTTAATAAGATATATGTCTATACTTCCCCCATATTAACCTATCAAACCCCAATTTTTCATATTCTTAGTCATGTTCTCTATACATTTCTTATGGTAATAACAAGGAGAATTCTTTTAACAAGTATGAACTTTATAGTTGGCAATCATTTCCATTATTCTCGTAACCATAATGACGAATTCAGCAATGATAAAGTAAAGAAGAGTAAGACATACTATAGTTGCTCTTTGAGCTTAATTTTTTTTTTTTTTTTTTGAGGTTAATATTGATTTGTTCTAATGTTTCCTTTTTTTATTTAGTCCAGAGGTATGCCTCCTGACAGTTTTTATGCTCTGGAGTTGTTGGAGAAAACAGGATTGTGTGTTGTACCAGGAAATGGTTTTGGACAAAGGGATGGAACATTCCATTTTAGGTAGGGTGATGCGAGACATATTTCATTTTAATATAGGACATTCCACTAAATTTGCAAAAATTAAAAAGTTTCAGCATTTTTTTTGTGCTACACTTATGCAAACACCGAAAATTTAAAGGTGATGTTAAAGTCACTGTCTGTGATATTTTATCTCTGGTTGCTTTACAGGCTGACGATTTTACCTCCCATTGAAGTACTCAAGCCTCTGTTTGAACGTTTTAAAGTCTTCCATCAGGAGTTTATGCGAAAATACAGAGATCCCAACTCAGCTTTATAATTCAGTGTTTGCCTTTGATTGCTAGAAGAAGTTAATTTTACAATTTATGAAATTTTATTTCTTGGCTTTGAATGGGATTAAAGAGTACTTGACCTTCTGGTTAATGTGGAATGTCCAAAGTATGTCTCTTAAAAGAAGTGCAAAGCCTTTGATCTGAGAAAGAATTTCTATTTCCAAGCAAAGAAAACTAATTTCTGCAAGTCTATTATTTGCTCAGATCACCAAAATGGCCCACAAAGAGCGTGGATTAAGTTTTTTTTACTTGACCTGAATTTTTTAAGCTGAAAAACTTCAAGAATTAGCCATAAAGGGTGTGTAGCCATATGGAGTCTTTTTTGGATCCGTTAAGCTACTTAAGAACCAGAAAGAATTTGGAAAGTGGCAGAGGATGGATTTCAGTCTGGAAAACAAGCGAGGCACTGAATTGCAAATACAGAACATGGACCTGAAGGGTCCAAAGATCACAAGATCCATAACACATGTTTTTCAATACTAATCTAAGTACCAGTTCTGAATCAAACATTTTTTGTATCATTAATGTAAATACAATGTTAAGGTTAATAAGGTTGAAGTTTTCCATAAAGGTGAGGGACAATTTAAAAAGTTTCCAATTGTCCTTTGTGTCACAGTGAGGTCAGCTGCAATGAGCAGTAGATCTCAACATTTCATTGTAATACCAGTAACTTAACACAGATGAGGGTTATCATTGTTCAGTTGAAATGCCACAATCTACAATATCTGACCACTCTGTGACAACAACTATTGACACTTAAATTATTATGGGTGTATGTTACAAGCGCATTTTGATACCATCAATATTGAATACTTGAAATATTTATTATGTGTGCATTACAATTAAGATTATAACGTTACACTAGTTTAGTTATATATTTATGAATTAAAAATTCATTCAACAGATGTACATCAGAACAATCATAAATGCAGAGAAATCCAAGATATGTGTAATTGTGCATCTTTAAAGGTTTTTAAATCAAAATTCTTGCATTTCATTGCTTGTTTGTCTATCATTTTTGGTTAATGGTCAACTCCCATAGGTAACCAAAACAGAATTTCTCCTTACAATATCAATGTAATATCAAGTAGACAATTCAAATGCAAATAAACAAAAATGATAATTTGGGGATTAGTAGTTGTTTCAGTACAAAATTCTGTGAGCTGACATAAGAATTGTATAGCAGACAGCAAGGAGTATTACTAATGAGCAGATAACATGTATTTGTTCCCCTCTCCTGTGCGGATGTTTCCTTTGAACACCTCCACTCCCTCTTGACAGTAAATGGCTTGATAGTTTTCAATCAGCTTTTTTGAGACCCCCTCCTTGTTTAAGAGCTTGCAGTGACCTGTCTTGCAGTTATTTTTTTTTTTTCTATTGAAGCATATTTTGCATCTGTGATTTTTTAAGTTTAACATGAGTGAACTTCACAAAAAGTTTATTTTGTGAGATTTCCACAACACAACAGCTCTCATGTTGGAAATAACATACTTCCCATTAATTTTTTTGTGTTTAAGTATAGCTTGCGTAAATAAAATAGCAGTTTCCTTCAAGAAGGGTTTCTTGACACATCGCAAATACACATAGACCCACAGATTACACTAGAAATTTTTAAAATCATGAATAGTGAAATGATGCATACTTGCCAATTGAGTGGAATAGTCAAGAGGCTGTTGACTCTGAAATAATGAGGAGAGGTTGGAAAATGGAACCAATGGTACCACCCACCCCATCTTGCATTTAATGAGTGGAGAGTACCAGGAAGGATTCATGGTGACAGGTTGTTGAACCAAAGTAAAACCTGCTAATCTTTTTTAGAAGGTAACACTAACAAAGAGCTGCAGTACTATACTGCAATTACAGTTCCCAAGATAAAATATTCATTCTCTTCAGGCAACCAGATTGCACAACCACATTTGTGCCTGACCCTATGAGAAGTAACAGTTTCTTATACAATCTATAAAGACATAAAAAGTTATCTTATGTTTGAGAATGTTTCACCCATGGTGGATGACTTAAAATAGGAATTGTAATAAATGACATAGTGAACATTTCTGAAAGTTCAAGGGTCGCCAATCAATTCAAAGCTTTAACAAACCCTTTCCCCTCCCCTCCTGGGCAAACCACAGGCATTTGACCCTCATCTGTGCCGTGTAACTGGGGAATTTGAACCTTACCAGCCTGGTGTGGGGAATTGGAGGTGTTTAAGGTGATAGTTAACTCAGCCAGCAAATGGCTTATGAGGAAACGTCTATAATGTTTAGGTTTTAAAACTTGGTCAATAAGTAGAAAGTCACAGTCAAATGAAATGGGGTGTGGCATTTAAACACGTTTTTCCCGTGGGATGAGGATTTGAACAAACCAATCTTAATTAAAAAGTTCCAATCCCTAGGAGGGATTGCCTGGTACGTTGCCAGGGGGGTGTGGGGTGTTACAGCTTCAAAAGTGACTGACACATAAGGGTTAGTGTTCACAAACAAGTGATCATATCCACCCTTCCAAAAACTGGACCCAGAGTTACTGTAATAACAGTTGTTAAAGAAAGTGACCAATGTTTGAATGACCTGTCACAGTTGCCATCCAATCAACTTTATTTTTTAATTGCATGTGGCTCTATACTCAGGGATTTTGAAACATTAGCTATTATCATGCACTATACAATCTTTTTCAGGATGTCCTAGACCTGGATGGTCACAGCATTTGGACAACAACTGCAACTGACAGGTTAAAGCCTACATTTCTGTAATGTAACGTTTGACACAAAAACTAATTTTTTTCCTTTACATATTATGGGAAGTCTAGCATAAAAGACAAAAATAATTGTCATCTTTCCTTGGAAATTCTTATCAGAAACCTTACCTTTAGGTCTACAAAGTACAACAAACCATTTAAATGACTATTTACAAGTTACAAAATTACTATGCTGTAGCAGGGAAAATATGCCTGTAAAGTTAACTATGTTAGCCTTGAAAATACATTCATTTGTTGGTTTTAATGATCTAAATACAAAGATCATAAAAACTGTCACAATTAATGAAATTTAAACTAATTAAACTACAATGGAAACTTTGACTGTAAGCTAATGTATTATTGTTTAGTGGAAGATATGCAAGTGAAATGTGAAGGACCTGCCTTCATCTACTATCTCCACGAAATATTTATGCTAGCACGTAAATGAAAAGCTTAGTCACCACTGAACTACGTGAAATGTCAGAACCAACACACATTCTGTTCTGCTGTAAACTGACAAAAATATTTGCAATTAAAAGCTGATTCTGAAGCTAGAATTGCTATAAATGAACACTCGATGCCAAATTGAATCTATGTGGTGGTTTCAATCTTGGATCAATTTGAATCACAAAAGTGAGGAAATAGTGATCATATCCACAGTCTGCAATGCATAAGTGTGAAAGACATATTCCATCTTCATCTGTCAACTAATATATAACAATGAATTGAAATAAAAAGTGCTTGAACCTTGCCTCATTTTTTAAAGCAAAAGCTATATACATATGAGCTTCAACTGTGCAAATGTAAGCTTATCTTCTGATTAGATTTAATTTTAAAAATAAATAGTATACTGCTGGTGGCAGGCCTTTGCATGCACGTACCTGCTGTCCTGCAAAATGAACTTTTGGTCAAAATGATTTCAACTCCATTGACTGACACTTTCCATTTTCCCCCTTTAGTTATGATTAAAGTAACTGATCTGGAACAAGAAATATCTTTCAATTTTAAGCTTTACTCATAATCACATCTAAAATTCTTGGTTTTGATTGGTTAACTGCATGTCCGAGTATCACATTATTGGTGTGTAATGACCGATTCATTCATCAAATACATGCAACTCCCTCAGTGGTTTTCTTTCCATTTTCTTGTATAACAAAAAGAAATAAAAGGAACCACATCTTATAATTTTACTCTGTGCAGGATTCTTCACACTTTTCTCTGCAAAATTTGTTACTGATACAGTCAATAGTGTTCATTTAGCAGCTGAATAGTGCATCAGACAATTCAGAGGCAATTGTTAGTGTAAAACCAATTCACACTAACTGTGCACTCAACTCAGTCCTTTTCCAAATCCCAAGTGTAAATTGAAATAATTTTGACCTTGCAATCATTTCAAACACAACATCCTTCTCTATAAGTTACACATACTTCATGCATGACTGTGACATCATTCTTTGGTTGATGTCACTCAAAATAAGGGAGTACATCTCCGCTTTCTCACGAGAAATATGTGGCATGACATCTACTGGTTCTTTGTTATCAGATCCACTGGATGTATGATCCTCGCCCTCATTATTTCCATTCTTAATGGATTTGTTTGGGGATAGAAGGGACTGTGGTTTTGGTTTATTTTTGGAGCCCTTTGGACGACCTCTCTTACGTTTTATTGGCATACCATCTTCATCAAGCTGAACTGGCTGCAAAGAGAAAGAGTTTTGTTGGTTCAGACATTTATATCTTCAAATATCAATTATCTAATCCACACCAGGGCAAGGAAGGGATTTACCATTGACAGTCTCTATCCAAGAACACTAACAAGTCTAGCCATTGGTGGACATCATCACAAATGTAACATACTCACTATGAAACCATTTTCAGACCTTGATCATTGGTACATTCTGAACATGGCTGTCCCATGCTCAACCAATAATATTCTGGGTCCAGTTGTTCAAAGGCCGATTAGTGCTAACCCAGGATTAAATTTTAATCCAGGTTTCTATATTTCTCTGTTCAAAAGCCGTTTTGGGATAATTTTCCCAATTTTTTTAGAGCAATCAATCATCAAATTGTAGACAAATGGAATTAAACTGAATTTTCTTTTAAAGCTTTCAGATGTAAAATTAATTTCCAGACTAATCCTGGGTTATCTTAACCCACCTTTGAACAACCTGGCCCTGAACTATTCAACTCCAAGATCTAAACATAAATAGAGGATATTACATGGCCGCGCGGGGATACGAATTTTATCTTCGAGTGCTGAAAGTATATCTCACTCGTTTGCTGTGCTCACTCGTGAGAGATACTTTCAGCATAAGAAGATAAAATTCGTATTCCCAAGCGGCCATGTAATGTGCTGTTATTATATAGATACTGATGAAATTTCCACATAAAAGACAACTTTTTTTATTCATTTTGGAAACAGCAATTGGGTAATTATGTTGGTAACCATAGCCACACCAATGTCCTCACACGTGAAAGATAAAAATAGTATCTTCACTGCGCGCGGTGAAGATATGATTTTTTAGTAAAAGGAGAAATCCTGGTATTTCATCAGTATCTATATAATAAAATTAACTCTCCACACTAGCTGTCTACCAACATCTCTTATCATTTTACCTTTTGAAAATTCAATGTCTAAAGAACAAATACATGTCCATCATGAGTTGAGAGTTTTCTCTCTTTTCATCCTCTTTAACCTTTTACATCCTCAAACTGGGCCACTGAGGCTCAATCACAAACCCAGAATGCAAAACAATTTGTTGTAAGGTGAGTCATCCTGACCCAAATTGACCTCCTACCTTAAAACAATAAAACTTAACTGGGGAAAAAAAAATTTACCCAGTTAAAAAAAGACTTACCAAGTTAAAAAAAAAAAAGTTACCTACAGTAGTTAAAAATAAAGTTAACCAGTTAAAAAAAATTACCTAGTTAGAAATAAAATTAACTAATTTACCAAAAATTACCTGCAGCATAGTACATACCTGTGGTTGTGGATGAATAACTTCCCCTGTAACAGAGTCAGTCTTAACTTTGTTCTTAGATCCTTTTGGTCGACCTCTCTTTTTCGGAAGAACCACACCATCAATAGTTTGAGGAAGCTACATAAAAATGTAATGATATTAATTCTATCCATGATTAATTTGTTCTGACTTAAAGAAACACTTTATACTATGAAGTATTCCCACATTAAATTAACAATACGGAAGAATAGTTCTTCTGAGCTTTTAATGCAGTGGCCCACTCCAACAAGAGCCTGCCCAATTTTCTTTGCAATGAAGTGACTCTAACATGGCCTTGCTACCCACTCCTCTGAACTTGGATAACAGTCCAGTGCAGTTAAGTTCCAAAATTAATTCTGTTGGGTGGTGAGAGGCACTGCTAAAAAAAAATGTCTTGGTAAAGAACCTAGCAAAATGACTATGACGAGGTTCAACCTAAAAATGTCTACTATAACTTCTAAAGAAACGTCCTTGCACAAAACAGCATCAAGATATCCAAAGTGGCAGTTCTTGCTTGTGTTTGTTCGTATTTCCTGTGCATTTTGCATCCTGTTGCTTTAAATAGCTCACATGAATGACCATAATATACTTTGTTCTCATCTTGCCTCCTGTTGCTTAAGGTGCTTAACAATTTTTCAGAAAAATATATACCTGCCTGCCATAGGTTATCACAAATTGCAAAAGTATTCAGTGCATATACTGATGCATATTGAAAGAAAAATATATTTTTTTATATCCTTTGCCATCACAGCATGGACAGCAGACAACAAAAAGAAAAAATTCAAGACAGAAATGTGGTCATTATCAAATGAACTGAAAACTTGTATTAATTGGCAAAGCAAAAATTCAGGATGGAAATGGTTGTGGCTCATAATTACCTGTGGTATCTGTGATATCTGCTTATCTAAGCCTTGTAGTTTCTCAATTCTGACAGCATCTTTCTGAGTTAAAGGAAGAGGCATCTGGTCTTTGTTGACCCAAACAAGATTTTCAGGGAATTCATAATCAAAATCTGGATTTTCTTTCTTGGGCCGCTCAGGACGGAGCCTTTTATCACGTTCTAGAACATTCACATGCTCTCCTGTAAAACCAAAATATAGCTTAAGTTAACAATTGAAAGAAACCTTTCCTTCGTTATGTACATGACTCCCAATTTCTCAATTATGGAAATTCCCCTTACTGTCTGCCTTTGCCTTTCTCATAAATTCTGTTCTGAGAATTTGGTGATGGATCAAATGATTTAATTTAATTTAATAACTTCTAGAGAACTATTTTCATTCAATGATCAACAGCACTTAACAACTTAGAATACTACAGTAAATTCAAATTTATAAAACTAATTACATGACTACACTAATATTAACAATGTATGTTAAAAATAAGAATAATATGGAATATCCATAATAAGGATCTTAATTAGGAATAAGGATCTTAATAAGGAACTTAATTAGTAATACTAATAAAAGTAATTGTCAGAGAAAGCTGCACGAAATAAATAAGGTTTCAGCTTACATTTAAAAATGGAAAATGATTGAATATCACGTAATTCAGCTGGCAGAGCATTCCATAAGTACAGGGCAGCAGCAGAGAATGATCTGTCCCCCAACATGGCAAGCATTTTCCCCTTAGGAGGGTCAAGTAATAAACTTTGATTTGATCTAATGATAATGGTGTAAGGAGAAATTATCTTGGTCAGTCCTTGGAGTGAGAGGGTTGAAAAAAAAAATTAGAACTAGGAGATGAATAAAATTCAATTTTACCTTCCTTTTTGACTTGAGCTTGATGTAGTTTTCGGCTGATAAAAATGTGACCGCATGGACATGATTTGCATGCCACAGGGAGCTGGTGAAACAAACCACATGTGAGAAAAGCAAATAACAGTAGCAGGATGGGACTGTTTAACTAATAATTATAACAATAAAGATCAGGATTTTCCAGCTTTGTGGCAGTGAAGAAAAGGATAAGGGATAAGGAAACATGGACAGACGGCCATTGCGTCAGGATGAGGTACTGTCCCTGTTTCTTAGAAAGACAGAAGTTTTTCTCAATCACCCTTCAAAAAAATTGTTTAGTAGCTTCTAAATTTTAACCATAATCAAAATAATTATGTCAATAGCAGAGAAACCAAAGAATTGGAAGTTCAGGAAAAAGTTACTTTAGAAGAGTCACAAAAGCTTGTTGAAATAAATTTTTTCACCTAGAAAACTAAACCTTTTTACAGTAAGATAACAGATTTGATTAACCCTCATAGGTATCAAGTGTTTACGAGATCATCTCACATTACACTATATCACTCCCTTCACCTTTTGTACCCCAACATCAGTGTATATTCCAGATATATTGTTCTCTATACATTTCCTTAGGTGCTCCCAATGACAATGTGTTTACCCTTTCACTTCCATTAGTATCTACAATTATCCCCTCTGTCTGCCAAACAATTCCAGGGCTGTAGTCTAGCAGCACCTGGTGGCCCCTTGCGCCTGACTTTCGCTGTTGGACAACTTAGGAATTTTAGTTTTTTCATATAAAAGCATATGCTGGGCACCCTGTATTTCAAAGTTTCAGAGCAGTAGGCTCCCTTTACTTTTTCTTAGAGTACAGCCTTGAATTCTAATGATGTTAGTTTGGAGAATGTGGTATCAGATCAACTGATTTATATTTTTCTCTATTCTCATCACTTTTCTGCTTAATATTGTATTAATGTTGTAAGGAGAAATTCTGTCTCGGTCACTCATGCGAATGAAAGGTTAACAAGCTGTTAGCGATCATTTTCTCGATTCTTGTGACCTTAACGTTTGATTCATGGGTTATGCTCTAAAGCCAGGAAATTAGACACCAATCAGTCTTTAAGGGGCTGTCAAGGGTCAACCACAAGATTTGAATTGAACAGTTGTGCACTACTCAGCAAACTCTCAGCATGTTGTTTATGTGATAATTTCAACCAAAACCAAAATAATAACTGAAAAAATTAGCCTTACAAAAATTTTTTAACTTTCTGCTAGCAAAGGGAGTTTGAATTGCAGTACAGATTGAAAATAAAAGACTCAGTTTGGAGTTTTTCAAGAGTTCTGCTGGCCTAACAGCACTATTGTTTACAACTTAAACAGCATCATGCACTCTTGTGACTTAATTGTTAACTAAATACTGTCTAGGAATCTATAACTTTTAGGGAGGTGGATCTTTCAAACTGTTAAATTTTGATCTCAGAGTCATCAGTCCCTTTGTGGAGAGTTACAAAGTCTTGTGATTGCACAAATATGTTTCATCGAGGAATATTAGTTTTTCTCCCCAAGGTCACCACAAAGGCCTAAATATACCTTAAATGGTCTTATATTTTACCAGTCGCCGCAAAATAAATTCATGTGGATCATCATTACAATATTCAGTGCTACAAGAAGTTTTCCCATCTCCTAAAAGTAATTATTGAACTTACGTAGAAAAAAGATTTACAACTTCAAAAATGCCATTCACTGTCTGAAAAATTTGAGAAATTTCTCTTGAGAGATCTGACTTGACACATTTTTCTTTTATTTTCCTAAACCCGACAAATATAACCTTTAACATTTAAAGTACTTTACATATAAGACTTCGCTTACGATTTCAATATTGATACAAATCATATCTGGTCACAGTTTAAGATCTAGATTAAACTCTAAACGAATTTTTTTTATTTGAGAAATGTTCATGGTTGAAAAATATTTACTTGTAAAATTTAAACCTAACGATGTGCTTGAATAACTAAGTAAATTGCTGGTCGAGTAAGCCGATTTTCTGAGACATCGTGGTTTTCGAGTGACACCAATTTACTTGATATATGTGATTTCAAAATTAAAAGAATCAAATCACTCACGAAAAGAAAATTAGAGGAACGATCAATTAATTCAATAAAGTTATTTCTCTCACAAATTTATCAAAAAAGCATTTAGGGCAATTAACGTTTGAATTTTAAACGAGAAAATTGCGATTAAAATCGCCGCGTTGCCTAAATGTCATAAATATTACAATTTATATTTTGGACTTACCGTCTGATCGCAGTTTGGGCATCGTTTTACCACCATAACAAAACTTAAGATGAAGAAAATAGCTCTAAGAGGGTACTACGCGAAACACACGCGAAAGGAAAAGAACATCAAAATATGAAAACAAAATTTCGTGAAACAAAACAGATCAGATTCGTGTATCAGAATGTATCACGCGGTTGTGGAGGTCTGGTAGTCACTGGAGCCGAGTCTTCCGACTAATTTCTGAGTTTTGGGCAATGGCGGGAAAGTGATCATACTGGGACTTGGTTTTGTTAGTTGAGTAACTTTTCGATAGGAAATCATTTCAATAATAATTCAGGTGGACACTGACAATAAGATTACCAACGAGTAAGTCCGCTTGCCATTGCGTGGCTCCCGCACTCAAGCACGACCTGACAGCTGTAAATGACCCATCGCAAGTTTCTGACAAAATGTCCGAGTACTTGGCACGTTCTTTAGTCCTTTAGAGCATGGTTGTTTAGAGCACGGTTGTTTAGAGCACCACTTAGCAAGAGACAGAACTATTACTTTGATTAATTTTGCTCTTTTTCGATGCCTGGACGTTCAGACAACGTGATTCAGTGCAATCCGGCATAGTTAATCGAGGGGACTGGTCCTCTCGATTGACTATGAATCCGGTGAGGAATGGATACGTACGCATGGATTATGAGGGACTTAGGCCGAAGTTTCAGAGGGGTAGTGGCTGCTTTGTAGACATTGCCGACTGGCCACCAGAGTGCAAGCGATTTAGAAAGTAAAAACGCCAGATACAGAATAGTGTTTTCCCAAAAACTAAAGGCTACAAACATTGTAATCCATAACGTGATTCAAGTCAAAATGCTTTTGTTGTTGTTAAACATTTTACTGAACGAGATAGGGATCGATTTTTAATTATCATCTAAGATTTTCGGGTTAACTTTTAGTTACTGTCGATCGGACAGGAACACGCAATTATATTTCTATGATAAACTATACAAATAGTCATCATTGAATAGAAAAGACTATGGAAAAAATTTCGTTTTTTTGATCACTCGCATAATTATTTGGGAATTCTATGTCTGTGTCAAGAATCGATGAAGCGTTGACAAGAGGTTTGTTTCACGAAACATGGTGAATTCGTGATGAAGGATAAACTTAGAAATAATTAAATTTTCATAGAAGAAGACATCTCTTTCAGCGAAGAGGTACACATCCGCTGGCAAATTTGGACTGGGGAGACTCTAAAACTGCTGTGACAAGTGGCAGCAAATATACGTGGTCCACACGACAAAATAGAGCGAATAACTACTCTACGTACTGTTACGCCAGCGGTCTCGAGCCCGCCAACAAGGCTGTTCGTTCAACATCAGGCAACCAAATACAGTAAAAACCCGCAAGTAAGAACCAAAAAATTAAAAACCTGTTAGCCTAAAATTTGCTATTTATACCCCCTATAAACAAGAACCTATTTAGCCTAAGAAAACTAAAATAGGTTCTTATTTCCTAAAATCATATAGTACATTACAGGTACACTGAAATTATTTACTGTAATCATAATCGAAGAAAAACCAAATACAAATTTATATTATTTCCTTTTTTGTGGGGGGGGGGGGTGGGTGGGGTAGGGGTGGTGTGGTGAATAAAATTAAAATATAGGACAATTACCAACTTGTTATGCAGGTGTGTTTTTCTCCAAGAATAAGAACCTGTTTTAAGAACCTAAATAGCCTAAAATTTTGTTAAGTACCATTTATATAAGAACCTGTTTAGGCTAACTCCTAAAATTGTATGTTCTTACTTGTGGGTTTTTACTGTAAATTAGAACCGGAAGATCTTTCAAATGTAGTTTCTCAGGGGATTTTTTTAGTTTAAGTTTAAGTTTAGTTTAAGATTAAGTTTAATTCATTCTCCACAGGCATGGCAGGAGAAAGGAACAGAACTTTCGTTCCAATTGACACCTAACCCCTTTTTTACCCACCCATCCCACCCCGGGGAGGACATCCCTCACACAGTAATCTCGTGTGTGGGAAATTAACGTCTCCTACCCCAACCCTGCAGGAGACAGGACCTCCATTTATCGTCCCTATCCGAGAAGACTAGAAAGTCTAACCATTTTCAGATATTATTACAAAGGCAGCACTTTCTTCTCAGTTAAGACCCGACCTCCCGCTCAACAGTTCGACGCTCTACCGATTGAGCTAACCGAGAGGCGAGTTAGCCCAGATAACCCAACTGAGCAGTGTGACTGACCAATCAATTCACCATTTATTTACGATGTTCTTTTATTTGTTATTATTTAATTTCCAAAAGAAAAAAAAGATTTCCAAGACTTTGAGTAGCGAAAAAAATTTAATAAAAATACAATTTTTAACATTTCTTTTAAGTATCAGGATCAAAAATAATATCTATCCGTGAAAGGCATGAAAACTGAACTGGTTAACAGACTTAAAACAGGCTCATAACTGACCAACCTATCAAATCTTGCGCTTTCTCGACCGCTCTTACTCAGCCACTAGAATACTAGGTTCAGTCTTCAGCCGCAGGTGCTTCGGTGCGCAATCCTCTCCATACGTTAATAAAATTGCAGGCGCACCGACAACCTACATTTGGAGACTGAGCTTTCATTTTTATCAAGCTAACTTATGGGAAAGTGATGATATAGAACATTTTCCGTGTACTGAGTCCCAGAGCACGATTAACTTACAGTACAAAAAAATGCTTTGACTTTGTGAGCGTAATTGCAGCTCATAGCTACGACTGATACTTTGAATAAAAGATAAAATGTTTACATCTTAACATGAAAATAGGGACTCCAAAGCTTTTAAGAAATCGATATTAATTTCAAGTTTGCATAGTAAATAACTGAATCATATGAAATCATTGATCAAGCTTTTCACTGAAGGTGTGGTATGACTCTCAATCTCATTGTAAAACTTTGCTTGTTTCACCAGGGAAACCTGTCAAGAGAAAATGAAGCTACGATTAGCTCAGTCATCGACAAATTTCAATACATACCTCATACTGGCCTCATATTCTGGGTTCGAACTTTAGGTTACAGATGGAGTGTTTTTTTCCCCTCGGATTTATGGCCAAGCGTGAAACCGGGATAGTTATGATATCTCTGGGTTCGAATAGAAGGGAAAGCCAGATTTCAATTTAAACGAACTTTTGAATTTGTTGTCCACACATTAAAATATAGCCCGCTAAATTGACCAATCATAGCGCTCGTACTTAGGGAGAGATATAACAAACTCTACCACTACCTCTACCCAATTTTGAACAATTTTGGTCTCAAAACTTTCTTTTCTTGATCAGGTTTAAATGAAAATTTTTCAGTTTAAGTGATTCAGGAAGTCCCCAAGTTATATTCCCGACTTTCTTCTGAGATAATAATCCAAGATGGCAGATGATTACTCACGTCTAACCAACAGCCTTGTTCCAAGCTCCCTTAGGGTACCCCCTCAGTATACTCAGTTTGATTGTTACTTTATTCAGTGTTGGGTTTTTTCACCAGTAATGAATTAAGGGTATGGTGCTAATTTGCCGTGTAATATATCTTAGTTATGTATTTACCTATTGATTTGGCAAACTTTGTGGCATCACTGGCAAACTGTAACCTCTCTGTGACTTGCACACTGTGATAAAAATTCCAAAATAAAAATATTTTCCTCATAATTCTATTAAAAAGAGTTCACTTGTCAGGATTTTGAATCATTATCTTCACCGCCAATGGATTCTTGGTTTAAATCAAAAGCATCACAGCAAATGGAAATTAATTTTTGCTTACCTAAAGAATTTCTCGCTCTCATCTCTTACTGGTACCTGGGCAAACCATGAAGGCTTACACAAAACGATACGGAGAACTTGGTTTCAAAGCTATCAACAAAACAAACGGTATTTATAGCGATGTTATTCCCGGAAACTAGGAGATTGATAGAATATTTGGTAAGGTGACAGAACAACGATTGTTTTTTTTTTTAATTTGGCACTTTTCTCTTCGTGGATCTACGGCGGAAACGTCGTCTGACTTATCGCCAATGACCGCCGGAACTGGCAGTTCTCCACAAAAGTTTTGCCAAAAGGCAACCGGGGAGTTTTTTCGGAAAAGTTCCAATCACGCATGGTCTTAAACAAATATAAATATAGATGCAAGACCGATACAACGTAGATAAGTTTTAAAACGGAGCACTATATTTCGGCTGGCCAAACCAGCCTTCTTCAGGTGCAATGGGAATTAGATAGCTGTATGATGTAATAGCGGAAATACGTAAAACTAATTTGATTGACAATGAGATAATACGTATGATGCACTATCCTCGCAGAAGAGAGCGCTATTTATTGGTAGAGCGCTGCACTAGTATCGCAGAGGTCAGTGGTTCGAATCCCGTACAGGCCTGATTTTTTTTTTAACAAATATAAATATAGAGGCTTCTTCAGGTGCAGTGGGAATTAGATAGCTGTATGATGTAATAGCGGAAATACGTAAAACTAATTTGATTGACAATGAGATAATACGTATGATGCACTATCCTCGCAGTAGAGAGCGCTATTTATTGGTAGAGCGCTGCACTAGTATCGCAGAGGTCAGTGGTTCGAATCCCGTACAGGCCTGATTTTTTTTTTTTTCAGGTCTGATTTACGCTATTGCATAAAATAGCGCTCTCTACTGCGAGGATCGTGCATCATACGTATCTATTACCGCAGTTCAAAATATATGAACTTCATATGTTCATCATAAAGGGTCTAGTCATGCACAGTCCATCCTCGATGAGGTATCTATATGGTCTGCTAACAACAAGTTCCAACTTCACCCTTGTAAATGTAATGAGCTTAGGATAACCTTTGCATGCTCTCCGACAAAATGTGAACTTGTGGAAATCGCCGGTTGTAAAATTCATACAGTACAAGTAGTTTAGTTATTGGGCGTTTCATTCAAGACGACCTTATGTGAGAGAAATGACAAAAAAAGCTGCCAAACGCCTGTATTTTTTAGCGCAACTAAAGCGTGCCAAAGTTCCACCTGAAGAACTAGTTCAGTTCTATGTTGCCTGCATCCAATCTGTTTTACTTTATGGCTGCCAGGTTTTTCATTTTAGTCCTCCATAATATCTAACCTTAAGTTTAGAACGAATACAGAAACGTACTCTTAGGACAATTTTCGATTACGAAGTGCATTACTCAGATGCCCTGGCACGTTCAGGCCTCGCTACGTTAGAGCAAAGAAGGACGGAACAGTGTAAAAATGCTTTTTAAAAAAATTGTAGATAACCCCCTTGATGTTCTGCACCCTCTTATTCCTTTCAACGAGAGACCAACTAAAGACCTCAGGAATGTTAGACCATCCCGTGTAAAACCATATAAGACCAATAGGTGTCTCGACACTTTTTTTAACAAATGTGCAGTTCTTTTTTTAGCAATTCAACTGCACTAATTTCTAAGATTTTATATTTGTAGTCATATATTCATCGTAAATGAGATAATAATTAAAAATAGAAATAGTAAATAAAAATAGAAGTAAAGTGGGGTAAATTGAATAAATTAAATAACTAGAAGTAAGAGTAGTAGAAAGAAAAACACCAATACATTTCTTCGCGAGCGTCAAGGCCATCGGGATAAATAGTATTGCCTCTTGAAATTATAAAAGCTTCCCTGGCCTTGTGGATCGATTCTCTCTTGGAAAACACTTTTTCGATGGCGATAAGCTCCATGCCGTAAGCAGAGTGGTTGGGAGAGGAAAGGAAGTGTTCTGAGACAGTAGTAGGTTTAGATCTAGAGTTAGGTTTATAAATGGTACGGCGGTGTTCATTAAAACGGTCTTTTAAACGTCGTTTCTTTAGAAATTTGGAAAACATCATTGTCAACAGAAAAAGGACTGTCTCAAAACTCACCGACTGCAAATCCTGTCAAGGATTTCTCCGCTCCATTCGGACAGGTATGTCGTGCTGTTGTCTGAATTCTTGTACATAATTACGGAAGGCTTTCTTGAACCTTTCAGCACTGTGGCGATAGCATCAGGGATGCAACTGTATTAACAACAGGGAAGGAAACAAAAATAAAATGACGCCATTGACTAACTGGAAATCGTTTCAAAAGAAAAACACTTTGGGCTGGATACTGTGATTTCTGGCAAACCACCAACAACTTGTTTCGAAATTACCCCACTGATGAAAATGTACCTCTGAATCAGAACTGTTATCCAGTTTTAAAATAGCGCTGCCTTCCATGGCTAGATGACTGATATATTATTCTTGAACCCAAACTCATCTTTTGAAGCAATGGATTTATGGTAGATGCGATATAACTTTGAACATTTTCCCATCACAGGCATTCCCCCTCCCTCCCCCCCAACAGTTTCCTACTTTCCATTACAATAATGATTTTTTTAATGATATCATGGTACCTTTGAGTGACACCAACACTTACTTGAGGCTCATGTTGCCAATAGTCTCATTCAGTATGGAGCTGTACAGTGTGAACCAGTGAAAACTTTCCTCGTAAAAGCCTGTGAAAATGCAAGACATTGACAATACTTTCCGTGTCTGAACTCGACCTCACGCCGCTTAAACATACACACAAAAAAGACTGAGCAAAACCCTTACTAAGCGGACTCCCGAACAACCCTTCCTTTTTATATGCTTTTAGTAAGGGGTGTCCGCTACTTGAAAAGGTCCTTTTAAAATGTTATTAATATACCTTTGTAATGAAGACAGGATGGAAGTTTTTCCTCCAGAGTTGTAGCATTTTCTCCTTTACTTTCCTTCTTTACATCCGATTTCTCTTCTTCGGTATCGTTATCAATCTTTCCTACAACTTCCTCGTTGTTTTACACTCGCTTGTTGTAAGTAACTAGTACAGAATGAAACTAAATTAATCACGACGGTCAATAAAAGGGAAGAAAAATATCACCATGAGCCAATAGGAACTGAAAGAAAAAAACAAGTGCACTGCTTCAAGCGCAGTAAAATTGGCTCCACTTTTAAATCTGATTGGTTGAGAGGGTGCCTCCCAGTTTTCTAGACCAAGTACAGAGCGTAACGAAACAACACTAGTGCAGTGACGGATAACTATCGACAGTGAAATGAAAATTACACAAAACGCACCTAGTTCAGGAATACTGTGCTCAAGAAGGTCTTTAGCACCCATGAGCCATGTCAAAGTGCTGGGCGCCACGTCAGCAGTGTACCATCCTGCTGTGTAAGTTTTTGGTGTTTCCGACCACACCCTGGGTGTGGCAAAGCTGCTGCTAGTGGTATAGTGCTTGTTCTTATTGCCATGAACATCTTGCAGAGACGACACCACATACTTTTTGCTCTTAACTTCCTGAATAATGAAATAAGAAAAGTCAAAGAGAAAGGTATTTTACACAAATGAAGTTTCGCCAACAAGAAAACTTTAAAATCTGAAAGTCATCAATGTTCAACAAATTGCAAACTTATTTGTTGTAAATTCCGAGCCCGGGATACAAGGCACTGACTTGTGAATAAAGTTTCTGTCGATCTATTTATCTGTAAAGTCGAAAGGTTTTTGAACTTCAATAAATCAGTAACCCACTTGAAAAAGATACCAACCTTTTTCCTTCTGAAGACTCTTAGAACCCGCCGATTGTTGCGGCTAAATGTGCATCCATTTTCAAGTATAAGATTTCACATAAATGTTATTAATGAAGATATCTAAAGTTACCCAAACGATCAAAATAACTCTTACAGTTCCTTTGCAAATCTCGCGTTAAAGCCGCACAACTCCTTTATGACATAAGAGCACGCGCTCGTGCAAGCGGTTCAGTCGAGGATAATACTGATTGGCTGAAAAGTTGTGATGTTTAACGCAACTTTGTCAGTTCCTGTTTTCACGTGACGTCTAAGAACATTGAAAAATTAGAAATTATGCACCTTTTAAGATTATAGTGAAGCTTGTTGTTAGAACTGTTGTGGACTTATCTTTTTCCAAATTTTCAGTTTGATAGGGTTTTTCGTCTTGTGCTCCCCCGAGGGACACAAACATGGCGTCATACAAAGCCTTATAAATTTGAGTAAGACATTTCTTCGAATATGTCCTGCACAAAGCATCGGACAGACCTGAATCTTTGCTCTTTCATTCTTGACTTTATTTGTTGAATGGCTTTGACGATGGTGTGACAGTGAAAACCGGCAATATGTTTTTATTTACACTGCAACATCTTATTGGTTGAGGTTGGTCGAGAGGTAGTGTAAAAAGTTGGGAGACTGAGTACCACAGAGACGAAGACTATGAGAGAACTCAATTTTTCGAGTAATCCTCATTTGAATAGCTGTTTTTGAAAATTTTGTGGACCATTCGCCTCCATCTCGTGTTTTACAACTTTTCTCTTGTTCTCCAACATCCCGCGTGGTTTATTATGCCGGTAAGCCGACACAAAGTGTCACAGCTTTATTGCTTAAATAAAAGATAAAAGAAACCTCATCTGCTTAGCTAAAAAGAAGCGGAATTCTAAGGAGTGGACAACTCAAAATGGTGCACAAATCCGTATGTTTTCTAATTCTGGAATAGACATACTTCATTCCTTTTTAATTCCTGACACCTTCCGATTTTTGGGAAAACGACGACAGGTTGATCTGTTGATCTGTCCCGAAAATTTAAAAACATTTTTCACTGATTAACAATCCTTTTCAATCTATTCCATTCTAAAACATCCTTGTCATCATCTCTTCTGTGTTTAGAAGGAGTAAGTTCCTGTAGTGCTGCGTCAGTGAGGGCGAGATATTTTGAGATAATTTGGGTCTATCAACTGAGTTGACATTGTACATTGGCCACCTCAAAGCCGACGTTTCGAGCGTTAGCCCTTCGCAGTTGATTAAACCAAATCCTCTTTATGTTTCAGTCTATTTAACCTAAACGATATTTTGTAGTCTCCATGAAACTGAAAGTTGTTCTCGTGGTTCTTCTTCGTAAAGAAACCGAAAATGTCGTGGCTCAATGACATCCAAAATTAATACACCGTTTTGGGTCAGCCTGCTCACCAACCTTCTTCAGAGCGCGAGCGAAACAATGAATCGCATAGCATAAGACAAGGCAAACAAAGGAATAATTAACAAAAATTTTTACTATATAAAGAAAATTTTCAAAACCAGCCTTGTTGTCAAATGTTGCTAAAGACTTAAAAAGAACCGCTCAAACTTGAGTTGATAAGCCTGAGACACACATGTAAAATTCGTTAAGAAGATTCGTTGACTCTTTTAGGTAAGCTCCTGTTCAGTGATATTCCGTCGTGTCGTTGTTTGCTTATTAAACATTTAATGTTACAAGGTCAACAGCTTTTTGTACCCGTGGGTCAGTTTGGAGCAAGATCACTGAGGCGTAGCATCAAATTCAAGATAGCTTTGTTTTAAGTGTCAAGGCCTTGAGACAAAAAAAAAAAAAAGGGAAAGAGAAATGAAAAAATGGAAGTCCCAACACATGAAATTCAAGACATTTTTGCGAGCCCTGCTTTTTGAACAGACCCTTGGTCGCGCCTAAGTTGCAAACCGATTATTTCATTTCACCCAGTTAATTCCTTACACGATGGCCTGCGGCAAATTATTCAAAACAATTTCGGTTCATTTCCATTCATGTTAAAATCTGACATGAGAAAACTCCTTGACATGTAATTATCGGTGAGTCAGTGAATTCTTTGTTCATCTTGAATTTTTATGAAATAGTTCCTCCAATTATTTCTTCGTCGTTATAAAATCACGAGTTTTATTTCGAGAGGTGCACTCGAAAGATTAATCATCTCTGAAAAACTGCAACCGAAAAAAATTACAGTTCAACTCATCAAAAGATTGTTTGTGTACCTGTCGCACGTTTAACTGGATATTCATTTATTTAATACGTCCTTCATATGCATAATACCGAAAGGAGCAAAACACGTTTTCTCGCGAAGCAATGAGACTGAGCTAAAGACAGACTTCTTGTCGTAACATATATGACCTCGGCAGAAAGCTTCTTTGCTTTGTCTACGAGAGCATTTGGATCTAACACGTCTTGTCCCGGCCTGTGAAACAGCCAATCGTTCAGTCATTTTTAAGCGAGAAAAGGTAATTCATGAAACAATTACAACAACTATCGCCTCCACCTATGTTTTATTTACAACACAAGACGCCAACAGAACCCTTTAAAACAAAAACATTACGAATCAAAAGTCTGTAAAGTTGGATTAACAACTTACATGTCTTGTAGGGTTTTTTCCTTTTTCGAAACAGCTCTGAATGCTAGTGAAATCTTTCTTCAACTTTCTTTACCTCAGTTCAACACATTTAGTCATTCCTTGTTTCCGACTTTTTTTCTCGTTTCAGTTAGTTTTGACTGAGTACATTTTAGTTACCAAGGAACAACATGAAAACAGCGAGTTTTACCATCATTGTGTTCATCGCTTGCATGGTTTCGCAACTGGTGCTTTCCGCCAACCGGTCGGTAAGTGTTACGCTGAAGCGACAGACTGAACAACTTTCAATCATAACCACCTTTCTTGATAGATCTGTCCCCCTCTTGTCGCTTGGTAAAGTGTTCAGATTCGGGAACGCATTAAGATTATGTTGAAGTCTAAAAACATGGCTCTCAAAAGGTTGAAATATGGCCCGTTTTTCATTTCATAGATTTGGAGCTTTGTCTGTCCTAACATTGGTTTCAGTTTACAAACAAGTCGCACTGAAAACTAGCGATTTCTGCGACAACGAATTCGCGTAAAAGTGAAACTAAAACACTTTTAAACTGTCGAATTGCATGTTATGAATCCCTCAGTAAAACTAGGTTTCAGTTATTGATTTCTCAGTTTTATCGTAACTCGGTGAATCATTGAATAAATTGCAAAACCCAGAAAAATTTTATCAAGTAAGTCTCCAATAATTGAAATTCATAACATGGAGAATATATAATGTATAAATGGAGTGCTTAAGTCAGTGAAAGTTTTGTATATATCTTATCAACCAAGTGCGAGGGCCGTACTGGGAAAATATTGGCCCGAGGTCTTGACAGTACGGACCGAGCGCAGCGAGGTCCGTACAAAAAAGACCGAGGGCCGATATTCTTCCAGTACGGTCCCGAGCAAGCTTGGTTAATAAGAGATTTATTATACGACTGAAGTTCAAAGGGACACAAGTGCGGTATCATTCGGGATCATTCGGGACAGTGCCCGGTCCAATACTGAGAGAATATTGACCGGCAAAAGAGCATTTTGATTGGTTGATTTTAGTTATTGGCCATTTGACTGCCCGAGTCGTGTAATAAATTTTATTATTACTTCTGTTTTAATGAGAGGGCATTTGTCTGGCCCCCAAGCCCAAACTCTGTCAGCCAAAAAAATCGTATTTTCCTAATCGAAGCCCTTTGTACAGATTAGCAACTTAAGCGAAATAGTTGAAAAAAAAAGAGAGCCGAGTCAAATTTTCATGTCATCGAGTGGATGTCACGTTGTGTTATTTTTTTAAACCAATATTTGGTTCAAGAATTTCACTGCGGTGGTGCAGAGTAAGTAAAAATTCGTCAGTTTCCCTGTAGGAACCGCCAATGCTTTTTCTTTTCTGATTCATTCTGTGGAAAAAATGAATTTTTCAAATACCCAAATATGCTTGTATATATTTGTTTTCATAAATGTAAAGTTTCAGTGATTCAACATTAACCTCAAATAATTAAACAAAAGTCAACTGTTTCGCCTTAAGCTGATTTCGAAAATAAAGCAAACAAAGTAAAATGGATGCCTGAAATTGGAATCCATGCTGAAACATCTTATAGCACATCTGCAGTTGAGTAAAATACAATACAGTGTAGTTTCTTGTCAAGGAAGGAAAGAGGAGTCTTCACAAGCTTCTTACACCATATATCTATATCTCCTTATATCGAGCTCACTAAAAATTTTTTTTTTTTTCGCGCATTTATCTTATATCAAAGGTCAAGTCTCCAAGTTGCCTATCTACTGGCTGTAGTGGCGTCCCTGGTGTCCCTGGGGTTCCTGGGCTCAATGGAAGGGACGGAAAAGATGGCAGAGATGGGGGAAAGGGAGAAAGAGGAGCTCAGGGAGCACCAGGAAGAATGGGACCTAAGGGTCCACCAGGAACTAAAGGAAAAGCAGGTGCCAAAGGAGAACCCAGTGCCCAGGTCTCCGATCAGAAAAACTGGAAACAGTGCGCGTGGAAAAATATTAATGATGGGAGAGACTATGGACTAATAAAGGTCAGGAAAGAAAGAATTTCACGTTGGTTATTCTTCCAGCATGAGATTAGTTGCAGAAGCAAGTCAGAACTCAACCACTTTATCATCTTGTGGACTGTGGGATGAAGCATTTTCAGTCAGTGTGTTGATGGTTCCAGGAGTGTTTAGCTGATATGTCTAAAGCTATAATTCTCACTCACTTAGAAAACTATTAAGCAGTCGAAATTCGCCTGCTGCCATGGAGTGGTCCATACACTTATTCAAGAGTATATCTCGTAACAACTTGCTAAAAACATCATTAACAAAGTATTTATATCTTATCTTTTGATCGATCAATTATTTACCTCCAATTCATCTTTCTTATTTTCTCCTGTTTTTCCAGTACTGCTCTTTTGTTAAGCAGTATTCTGCTACGGCCTTGAAAGTCGAGTACAATGGTGATTTCAGAATAGCCTTTTGCCTGGATTGCTGTAAGCGCTGGTACTTTACTTTCAATGGTGTGGAATGCAAAGGTCCCCTCGCCATCGATGGTATCTACCACATTCACGTGAATAACCGTAAAACAGACTACAACGTTCACAAGGTAACTCAGATTGCAGGTTACTGTCAAGGAATTCCAAAAGGTACCGTGAAAGTCGGAATAAACGTCGGAGACTGTGTGGGAAAGAAATCAGGATCTGATGCTTATACCGGGTGGAATTCTGTTACTCGTATCATGATCGAGGAAGTCCCTCCACCACAGCACTAGCTGAAGGATTACAAAGAGTCTAAAGGGAGACAGCGCCTTGAAAAGATTGGCTATTATAGTTTAGTTTGGGTGACGCTACATGGCTTTTAGTGTAATAAGGCCGTGAAGGAAAAAACGGCTTCATTGGGATTAAAATGTTTTCCAAAGCACAACTCGTTTTGACTGGTACTTCACTGTGCTCAAAGGTTAGCTCAAAATGGTTTCGATGGTCTATGGTGTATCGTTGCTTCCACAAATTTTCATTTATTGACAGAAAATTATCCAAAAATCCTATTTCTTACCAAGTAAGAAAATATTTTGTGAAACCCAAATATTTGTGATTGAGTGGTGATCAGCATATCAAAGATCCATTTTCTGCCCCGAGTTTAAATTTTTCATAGCACTTAATTGGTCTTAATTGGTTCCCAGACATTTACTTTTCCGAAGACCCGATTTCTATCACACTTGCAATTTATACCAGACTAAAATTGAGCTTTTGAAGTAGTCCAAAACCCTCCAATAAAATCTTTGTTTATCGTCCATGTTGATTGCACTGACTACTGAGTTCGGAAAACGCTTGTCTTAACTGGTGCTCAGACTCTTTTTCCGTCTTGTCATCTGGCCCGTTCCCAGTTTCTCGTTCACCGTTCCTGATTTTAGAAACATATGTGTGAAGATTTAGTAAAACTGACTTTTTTTTAACTGTATTAAGAAAGTTAGCTTTACTAGGTTGTCGTCTAAATTTCTTTATGGTAAGCTTTTAATGCCTTTTTTATATAAATATAAATGCAAGACCGATACAACGTAGATAAGTAAATTTTAAGACGGAGCACTATATTTCGGCTGGCCAAACCAGCCTTCTTCAGGTGCAGTGGGAATTAACAGAGAATTGGGATGATGCTTCATAGATAGCTGTATGATGTAACAGCGGAAATATGTAAAACTAATTTGATTGACAATGAAATAACAATAAAAATAAAAATAGTGAGCAAAAATAGAAATGGAGCTAATCGCCATCGAAAAAGTGTTTTCCAAGAGAGACTCGATACGCAAGGCCAGGGAAGCTTTTTTAATTTCAAGAGGCAACACTATTTATCCAGATGGCCTTAACGCTCGCGAAGAAATGTATAAGTTTCTAGTTATTTATCCAATTTACCTTACTTCATTTCTATTTTTGCTCACTATTTCTATTTTTATTATTATCTCATTGTCAGTCAAATTAGTTTTACATATTTCCGCTGTTATATCATACAGCTATCTATGAAGCATCACCCCAATTCTCTGTTAATTCCCACTGCACCTGAAGAAGGCTGGTTTGGCCAGCCGAAATATAGTGCTCCGTCTTAAAATTTACTTATCTACGTTGTAGCGGTCTTGCCTTTATCTTTATATTTCATATTCGTTATTTTGGGCCGATCAGATCATCGCTGATCCAACGCACAAGAGTAGGAGTATCGTCCACGGTTGCCTGCTGAACATTTCACACTTTTTTAAATGCCTCCGTAGACCTAAAAAACTGAAGGTAAATTAGGTGTCATTTCAAACGATAAATGATTTGACAGCACCGGCCGCAGAAACTACTTGATTCACACACACACACACACACACACACACACACACACACACACACACACACACACACACACACACAAAAAAAAAAAAAATTTAAAAATTACTACTTTATTCACCACAATGTTCCAACTATTCCTACCCTATCAGGTTATGACTAGTGTAATTAGAGTCAGTCTCCAGCGGTTTTTAGGTGAGCCCGCAATCCTCCCATACTCGGAGTGAATCGCGGGCGCACGGAAAACCCACCGTTGGACACTGAGACGGAGACTGAGCCTACACTGTTATAAACTTAGCCAAGTTCAACGAAATCGATAAAAAGAAAATCTTTCCTTCTTTTGAAACAAAAAAAAATTGAAATTAGTCTTAGAGCACGATTAAGTATAAAAGTTACCGTGACTTTTTTAGCATAATGTAACTATTAAAAATTTCTCACTTTGCTCTATGAGTCATGAAATGTTATCACCTTAAACCTGAATAGGGACTCAAATTAAGCTTCTAAGAAATCGATATTAACTTAAGGTTGCTTGGTAAGTAAGTGAATAAATCATCGAATAAGCTTTTCACTCGAAGTTTGATGTGATTCTCAATCTGATTGTGAAGCTTTGCTTGTTTCATCGGGGACACCTGTCAAGAGAATGAGAAAGTGTAGCCACGATTTACTTTTCAATAACAAATTTCGATACACATCTTTCCGTCACTAACCTCATTTTCTCGATTCGTACTGTAAGTTACAGACCAAATTTTTTTCCGCTCGGATTTATGGCCCAAACCTGGGGTAATTATGATATCTCTGGGTCCAAATAGAAGGCAAAGCAGGATTTCAATTAAAACAAACTTTTTAATTTGTTCTCCACACAGTAAAATATGGCCCGCTGAATTGACCAATCATAGCGCACTTACTAACGGAGAGATATAATAATGCTACCTCTCGTCCAATTTTGTAAAATATGGCCCGCTGAATTGACCAATCATAGCGCACTTTCTAACGGAGAGATATAACAATGCTACCTCTAGTCCAACTTTGTAAAATTTTGGCCTCTAAACTTTGAACTATAACATTGTACTTTCGTAATCAGGTTTGGATGAAAAGCTTTCATTGTAAGTGATTCAGGATGTCTCCAAGTTACATTCCCAACATTCTTCTGAGAGAAAAATCCAAGATGATAGATGATTACTCACGTCTACCCAGCAGCCTTGTCCATAGCTTCCTTAGGGTACCCCCCTCAGTATCCCCCGTTTGATTGTTACCTTATTCAGTGTTGGGTTTTTCATTAGTGTTGAATTTAGGGTATGGTACCAATTCGACGTGCAATATATCTTAATACTCAAAGTATATTAATTTTGTTACGTGTTTACCTGTTAATTTGGCCAACTCTGTGGCATCACTTGCAAACTGTAACTTCTCTGTGACTCGCACACTGCAATAAAAATTCAGTAATAAAAGTCTTTGCCTCGTAGTTCTCGTGGTTCCATTAAAAAAATTCACTTGTAATACGTTTGAATCAGTCTCTTCACCGCAAGTGGATTCGTGGCTTAAATCAAAAGCTGTTATATCATAATTATAACTATGGTTATATTAAAACAAATGCAATCGATTTTTGCTTACCTAAAGAATTTATCGCTCTCATCCTTTACTGGCATCTGGGCAAACCATGAAGGCTCACACAGAACGATACGGAGAACTTGGTTTTCAAAGCTATCAACAAAACAAACGGAAGTCATAGTGATGTTATTCCTGGAAAAGTGAGACTAATAGAATATTTGGTAAAATGACAAAACAGGGATTGTTATATTCTTAATTTTGCTCTTTTCTCTCTGTGGATCAAAAGCGGAAACATCGTCACTTACCACCAATGACCGGAACTGGCAGTTCTCCACAAACGTTTTGCCAAAGGTAACCGGGGTGTTTTCTCGGAAAATTTTCATTGACGCATAGTCTTAAGCAAACACGATTCTTACGAAATTTGGGAAATGTCATTGTCAAAAGAAGAAGGACTTTCTCAAAACTCACCGACTGCAAATCCTGTCAAGGATTTCTCCGTTCCATTCGGATAGGTATGTCGTGCTGTTGTCTGAATTCTTGTACATAATTACGAAAGGCTTTCTTGAACCTTTATGCACTGTGGCAATAGCACCAGGGATGCAACTGCATTAACAACAGGGAAGGAAACAAAAAATTAATGACACTATGGACTAACTGGAAATCGTTTCAAAAGAAAAACAGTTTGCGCTAGATACGTGGATTCTGGCAAATCACCAACATGTTTGGAAATAGCCCCACAGATGAAAATGTCCCTCTGAATCAGAACTTTTATCCAGTTTTAAAATATCGTTCGCCTTCCATGGCTAGATGACTCATATATTATTCTTGAACCCAAACTCGTCTTTGGAAGCAATGGATTTATGGTAGACGCGATATAACTTTTAACATTTTCCCATCACAGACATTCTCCCTCCCTGTCCTCAGGATTAAAAAAAACCCACTTAAATCAAGTTAAATCGGTAAAATAACGACACCAGGAGCAAACACGACACGTATAGAATAAGGTAAGCCGTTTTTATTGAATATTTTCACTTTTAACTATCTCCGTGGATATCTCGTAGAAAAATCCCATACAAATCCTTATAAATCCATATGCAAATTGTACTCCTTGTGTGGTTCTTAAAGAGAGCTTGGGCCGCCTGTGCTTCAAGGGCGGGAAAATCGGCTCCACTTTTGAATTTGATTGGTTGAGAGGGTGGCCCCAGTTTTCTAGACCAATCACAGAGCGAAGCGAAACAAAAACAGTGCAGTTTCGCTCTGACGAAAGGCTAACGCTCAAAACGTCAGTTTTTTAACTCTTTACGGTGGCCAATTTACAATTTCAGCTTAGTTGATATAACCAAATTACCTTGTTACCTCCACCGACGCAGCACGTTTGTTTAGAAACTTACCCCCTTTAGTCAGTGAAGTTACGGATAACTATCCACAATGAAATGAGAATTGTATA